>NC_052393.1:20685791-20765791 GCF_009389715.1 Phoenix dactylifera
TTTGCAAAATAAATATTTTTCTCCTTGCAACATAAACATTAGTATCTATACTTCAAGGTTTTGTGATCATCAAAATCAATCTATGAATCAATCTTTCGGTCATCAACTTGGGTCGACTCATACTATATTGGGGTCGACCCTCTCAGGAAAACACAGAACCTTATATTTCAGCCTTTCTTCACTTAGGTCGACTCAACTCTTTTTGGGTCGACTCAAGGTTTAGTTGGGTCGACTCAACTTCCACTTGGGTTGACCCTCTCAGGGTTTCCAGAGAACCTATTTTTGAATGACATTGCCTTTGGGTCGACTCATGTTCACTTGGGGTCGACTCAAGGTTGAGTCGACTCAAGTTTCATTTGGGTCGACCCTCTCAGGGTTTCCAGAGAACAGATTTCCGAATGTCATTACCTTTGGGTCGACTCATGTTCAATTGGGGTCGACTCAGGTTCCATTTGGGTCGGCCCTCTCAGGGATTCCAGAGACTTGTTTTCTTGAGGCTTGAGGATTGGGTCGACTCATCCTTTACTTGGGTCGACCCAAGTACTGTTCATCCGTGCCATTTTTGCAGAAGTGTGCTAGATGGTTCCTTGATGTGCCGGGGTCGACTCCACCTATCTTAGGGTCGACTCATTTCACACTTTGCTGCAACTTAAGGTTAGATTCATCCATATAATCAATGAAATATTCTTCAAGCAATTTTGAATATATGTTATGGTGGTGCTACATACTCTAAACAATGAAAATTACTATTGTTCACTTAAGAGTACGTTTTACTTGAACCTTTGCCGAATTAGAATTTAGAATTCACTATCCCTTTTCTATCGCAAATTCTATCTCATTATTAATCATTGAAATACATCTTGATCTCATTCTACTAATGTACCGAGAGTGACGGACTTATTAATGATGTATCAAATTAACTTGTAACATACCCTTAATCATTGTATTAATCATCAAAACACCACTATCATCCTCAAAAAGAAATAAAGAAAAAATGAAAGAATCTTGAGTACAAAAGTTTGATTAATAATTTTGCATCTCAAAAAGCTAAACGAATTAATTTTAAATAAATTTTTAAGATATTTTGCATTTATTAATTTAATTTTATTTTTTTTAAAAAAAAGGCCTCTCTTAGTGAGTACGTCTTAGGCCTCTAAATGCATTGGGCTGCCCCTGCTTGGCCCCTATCAAACCTGCCCCTATCAAACCTGACCTGACCTGAAATGAGGATGTTAGGAGCAGTGAGTGGAGACTGATCACATCCGTTCGGAGAGCAGAGATATCCAACCCTACTATCACTATGCATTTGCAGTGTTGCTTGGTTCAAGTCCATTTATGACCTTTCACGTACGTGGGACTCTCTATCTTCTTTGGTAAATTCTAGATGGCCTTTAATTGATGCTTTATATTTCCCTCCTATCTTTTGGTTCATTTGTCATGCTGTTCCTTGACCATAGATTGGGTTAAACTTTTGCAGCAACCTCTCTTTGTTATGTACTTATGTTTTCCTGGTTCCTGTACGATATTCATCTATGTATTGGTTCCTCCAACGACTTGGTTCAACTTTTGTTCTTGTTCTGCACCTTCGGTCCACCTCGAGTGTGCTCAGGCCCGACTGCTCGCAGGCTTTTGAGGTGAAATTCCATCTTCTCGTCTAAAGAAAACCTGTGCATCAACATCCCAACTGCGCCGTGCCTGGCGTGACAAGTACCCTCAACACTCGAGGTTTGTAATATCATTTGACCCGTGATGTAATTGCATGAATGCTGTGGAGGTTTAGTACGCCGAAATCGAAGGTTTTGAGAACCTCTACTCATACATTAATTCAAATATAAATTTACAAGTAATATCCAAAGAAGAGTAAAAAAGATCTCGGGTATCACTTAAGGCCATTCATAAGAATAAAATATCAAACAATCCGAAAGCGTTGCAAATTATTTGTAATTATAATACTCTTGAGTACCAAGATTGTGTGGCATAAGTGGGCAGTTATTTTTGTAAGTGTTACTACAACAATGGTACTCGACCATTCAAACATAGAAAATAATCCAAACTAAAAACTTTTACATGGATATATAAATTACAATACAATCTTCTTTATGGTTTGACCTCATCCTTCGATGTTGTTCATCAAAATGCGCTTCAGCTTAGCAAAGCATATGGCTAATTGCACGTAGATGTAATCAAAAATCTTGTCAATCAATTGGAAATAAGTAATCCTTAGAGCTCGTTGGATCATAAGTGCATAGATGAACCCCGAGAGCCCCACAACAAAGCCCAGTGCAAAGCTAACATAAAGCCATATCTTTTCGGACTTGTCTCCGTTTTCAGATTCCTCTTCTTGACCTTTTGTGTGAAATGAACTTTCTGGAGAGCCTCTATTAGAGCACCATGGTATTGGCCATCCATGAAGATCACGATTTCCACTATAGATAGAGGGATCACAGAATGTCTGCAGCTGCTTGCCCCAAGGAATACTTCCTGACAAATTGTTATTGGACAAGTTCAAGTGACTTAAAGAATACATAGAGGATAGTGTTGAGGGAATCATGCCCGAGAGATTATTCACTGACAGATCAAGTGATTCTAACTGCTCCAAGGCGCCGATATTTTCTGGGATCCTTCCTGTGAAGTGATTATTACAGAGGTTCAAGAAAAACAGTCCTCGAAGATTCACCAGTTCTTCAGGAATCATTCCAAAAAGATTGTTGTGCGAGAGGTCTATGCTCGTTACAAGTGAAAGCATGTTAGTGTATTCCATTTCTATTCCCTTTGTGGCCATTAGTAAGTTCTCTGTATAATAAAAGGTGTAGCTTCCTGAAATCATCGGTCTGTCCACATTCTCTATTGCCATCATTGCACTGAATTTTCCAAAAGATGGAGGCAAAACACCTGAGAAATTATTGCAAGCAAGGTCCAAAACTTGAAGAGAAGTAATATATGATAGTTGCTCCGGTATATTACCACTGAAGAAATTTGATCGCAAAGAAAGAACTCTCAATTGCACGAAGCTTTCTCCAATCCATAATGGAAGATTACCTGAGAACTTGTTTTCGCTAAGATCAAGAGTCGCCAGTTGCTTACAATATCTCAGGAATAATGGAAGATCTCCAGAGAGACTATTGTTTCTCATGTGCAATGATTGGAGGTTAATAGGACCAGCCATGGAGCCTTGAGAATGCCCTAACATGTTGTCTTGTTGTGAGTCAACTATCCCTAGCTTTGATTTATGCCAGCAATTTGGAAGTCTTCCAGACAAGTTGTTATTGGACAAATCAAGAACAACCAGATTAGTGAGATTGCAAATGAACGGGTGAATGCTGCCATTGATGTAATTGTCGGATAACAAAAGAAAATTGAGTTCCATAGCTCTAGCAAAGCTCAAGGGAATAGGTCCCTCAAATGAATTGTTGGATAGATTTATGACAGATAGACGAGAAGGGTCCAAGTCAGGTAGTCGACCGTTAAAGTTGTTGGAACTTATGTCAATGAATCCATATTGCTGGCCTCTCAAAGAAGTTGGCAGTTTTCCTGTCATGCTATTATGAGATACATTCAATGTGCGGAGTGTAGAAAGCTGACCTAGACTTTCTGGAAATACCCCACTCAAGTTGTTGGAACTCATGTCTAGAAATGTTAGACCGTATAAAGGGCTGTTTGTATCCCGTGTATTTTTGATGCATTTAGACCAATCTTCTATGATATCTGCAATTTCTCCATTAATATTGTTCTGAGATATATCTAGCAGGTTCAACTTGCAAATATTCCCTATAGATCTTGGTATATCTCCGCTAATCATGTTACCTGCTAAATATATTTGTTGCAGTTGTACGAGGTTCCCAATAGTTTTTGGTATCTCTCCAGTAATCTTGTTACCTTCTAATAATAACGTTTGTAGGTGTACAAGGTTCCCAATGCTTTTTGGTATATGACCACTTAAATTGTTTGCCGACAAATCTAATTCCACCAAGCTGTGAAGATTCCCAATGCTCTTTGGTATAGCACCAGTGATTCGATTCCCGCCCATCAATAAACTCACCAGGTGGTTGAGGCTTCCCAACTTTTCTGGAATGTGCCCACTGATATTATTGGATGACAGATCTAAACACTTCAAGTGGCCAAGTTTTGGTAGCATTTCCGAAATATCTGCAGTAATTTGGTTACCGTACAAGTCTAAATACTCCAAGTGGCTGAGGTTTCCCAAGTTCTGAAAAATCTTTTTGGTTATTTGGTTATCTAACAAATCTAAATGCTGCAAGTTGCGTAGATCCCCTATGGCAATAAGTAGCCTATCAGAGAAATCACATTCTCTAAGACCGAGGTGCACAAGGCTGCTGCTAATATTGAACAACAAGGGGGATACAATAGTATTGATGTGGTCATTTTGAGAAAGATCAAGCACTCTAAGAGACGTGAGATTGACGTGGGATAGAGTACCAGGGATAGAAGGGAGGTCGGCACCAAACAAATGCAACTCCAACAAAGAAGGGAGCATGTTAATCTCATGAAGCCAGTTGGCTGCCATGGAGAGGTTGACAAGACTCATGTCAAGGAACTGCAGAGAATGGATGCGGGAGAGCCAGTGAAGTTCGTCGGCATATAAAAAGCATATATTAATAATATTATAAAAATAATGATAATAATAACCCGAATGAAGATCAAGGAAGAGCAAGCAGGAGAGATTTCCAAGCTCGGGTGGAATGGATCCGCCAAAATTAGCATTGGAGAGGTTAAGATATTCCAAGTGCACAAGGAAACCAATGAATTTTGGGATGGGTGCTCCAGAGAAATTGTTCAGGCTCAAATCCAGATATTTCAAATGCGTCAAGTCAAGCAAAGAAGGATTTACCTTACTTGGACCTGGGAACTTTCCAGTTTCTAGCTGGGCAACATAGTCATAGGGGTACCTGAGATCGAGCTTTACCACATGATCGGTGTTATTGTCGCAGCCGACTCCTCTCCATCGGCAGCAGTCTTGGCCTCCCCAAGAAGAGAGCCATCGGTCAGGATCGTAGATGTCTGCTTTGATGGCAAGCAAAGCTCTTCTTTCACTCTCTGTGCAGCAGAGACACAAGGGGATGGCTCTCATGCACAAGAGGAGGAGCCCAATCAGCATCACACGCATATGAAGACAGGATCCATTTGTACACCAACTACTGCTAACAGCCATAAGAGCAGCAGATGATACCACTCCAAAGATAGGGGATGAAGGAGGAAATTAAAGCTATGAGAGGCTGTTTGCAGGATTCTTATCGTCTGGATGCTCCGCTTTATAAATGAAGTGATTCCAGGGTTTATTCCATCCTGTGGATCATGTGGTGGGGTGGGAGATTGGACTGGATTTTTTTTTGTTTATTTTTTGGGCCCCCCTCTGATTCGGATTTGTGGGCCCATGCACCAGAAAGACTTGACAATTCCGTGGTCGCTCAACTTCTTTTTGTGTGCGGATGTTATGATGAGGCGCGGCCCTATCTATACTTTGTGACTTGGGCCCCACTTTTCTTCCTGCGAGTATTGGGAATTAGGCTTCTTCCGGCTAATCTCTTTATTTCGTATGTTGTTCTTTTCTAGTGTTTGGTATCTACTATGCTCCAAAATTTATAATAAAATTTTGAAGCATACCATCTCCTGCTGTTGGGTGATTCTCGAGCACAAGCCAATACGTGGAAATCAATAAAATATAAGACCTTTTTTCCATGATCATCATTTTAAAGTTTACGAATTTATTTATGAATGTTTGATTGGTTCACGATTAGAAAAAGAATAATTAACTTTCTATGTACGGAAGGACATTTGGTATTTTTTTTGAAGGGATTTTAAGTATATCATTTTTTAAAGGAAAACTTCATAAGAATCATACGAAACTTTTACAATAATGTTAGATTGCACTATCAGTAATATTCGGTATATCCTCTACCATGCAAATTACACATGGTAGAGGAACGGTGTTGTATGACGGTCATTGGTGTTTATTTGATAGAAACTAGTTGCTGACTTCCATGCTAGGCTGAACGCAACCCGAAAGGAATCCAACAATTTCTTCCAAGTAAAATGGGAGACTTGGACTTTGCCCCTAGAGAGATGACAACAACTATTACTCAATGCAATCAGGATGAGGACGAATAAAGAACTTAGGTGGAACGTAGCTCTAAAAGTAAACAGGACTTTAAATTCGATGGTTCCCCCGGCACCTTTCAGGGATAAATGGTTAGCATCATGATAATCAATTTGCATGCAGATTGATTTCTCAAAATAAATTTGCCCAATTGCTTGCTAGTGAAGTCCCTTCGTATTTTTACTAGAGATCCAAGGTAGACTCCAACCTTTCCAATGTCTACAAGTTTGTGGAAGACGTCGATAGAGCTAACTCTGATGGTAGCTTGAAGTTGACGGCATGCCACAACAGCTGAGACTGGACGTGGTCATCATTAGCCCCTATCTCACGGGTCAAGTAAACCATGCATGGACTTGCATGCTTTGATTAGTCATAATCTTTGTGGAATATGTCCTCTGGCCAGGCTGTTAGAAGGTTGGTTGCTCTCAATATAGTGGGACTTGGGACTTGGATAGAAAAAGAATTCATCGATGGTATGATGTGACTTTCTCACGTTAGAGGATACTCGTTATATTCTCAAGTCAAGTAAACAATTAGCTGTCATCTCTGCCATGCAAATCACGCACGGTAGAGGCTTAATTGATGGTATGATGAATTTGTCCTCCATGCCAGGCTGTTAGAAGGCTTGTTGCTCTCAATGCAGCCTTACGGCTGAATATGGATAGAAAAGGAATTCATTGATCGTATGATGAATTTTCTCACGTTAGCGAACAGTGGGACCATGGGACTTGGACTTCTCCCGGAAGCGATGACCGGACTTGGACGTCGAATTGGAACTTAATATAATCTTTCATAGTTGCATAAACCCTAAAACAGATAAAATATAGTCTAATTTTTTAGGGTGTAATCAACATACCAACTACTTAAAAGAAGATTAGTCAAGCTACAGAGCCGGGCAAGAACAAATCAAGAACCAAATTGGGATGAGATTGAAGAAACAGACCCTAAAAAAAAAATATTTCAATCAACTCTTGCAGTTCTTTTCTCCAAAATTAACTTGTACTTCTACATTTGCTCAAAAAAATATATCTCTAGATACATAGATCAATAATACAGAGCATGAACTCTTGTATTTTTTTTCCCAAAACTTCAATATCACTAGAAATGTTTCAATTGAATTAGTATTTTTTTGGGTTATCTAGGTTAACTTAGATATGAGATTCATATGAGCTTCCATTTGCTGGTGGAAATCAATTTTATGGCTATAATAAATAATCTTAAATTATCAGCTTCCTTCTAGTGGAGGGAAGAGATTCATGTAAGTAGATCGAGTCTGCTCTCTCACGGAGGATTTTTTAATCGTCATTAGCTACTAGAGTTCTGCCAGGGTTGAGGAAAGTGTGGCACCATAAAATGGAACGCTTGCAAGCTTTATCGTTATTAATTCTTTTTTAAAATAACTTCTCATATGTCAAGATGTGATTACCCCGTGACCTTACTGTCACGCCCCGAACCCAGCACCCGGGTCCGGTATGCGACCGGCCGCATGAGCCCTAGAGCAGTGCCCTAAAGATCATGCAAGGCCTATGATTAACAAAAAATTCCAATAAATCCACAACTAATTTAATAATTCAAATAGACGAATCCGACATGTCCAAATAAACAAATTGGTTCAATTACAAAATCTTCAAATGTTCATCAACATCAAAGAAGGATAAACAAACTAACTAACTAATAACTCTAGTACTCGCACTCTGCGCCCATCCCATCCAAATCAATGCATCATGCAACTCTGGTAAAGAAAAAGAAGAAGAGGGGGTGAGCTTTACAGCCCAGTAAGAATCCCTACACATCCATACCAACACAATAATAATATGAATTCGAAAACCACGACAAATCGATGCACATTTCATGAAATCATAAACAGTTTCCATAAGACTCAAATAATCAATATAATTATGAACATCAAGCATCAATAAAAGTCCATAATTATACATCAAACATCAATGAAAGTCTGGCCACATAAGAATGATATAGTATATATATATAGCTTATAAATCACTATGACTATTTTCAATGCTTTTTCTTCCCATTCCATGTTAACTTGATCCGGATCAATTATCTTTCCGACTTTGGGCTACATCCCGGTCACGTTTCCGGCCCGTGACGGGGCAATCGATAGTATCACATTTCCGGCCTGTGATGGGGCAATCGATAGTGTCACATTTCCAGCCTGTGACGGGGCAATCGATAGTATCACATTTCCAGCCTGTGACGGGGCAATCGATAATATCACATTTCCAGCCTGTGATGGGACAATCAATAATAACGAGATAAGCCCAAAGTCCCTGTTCATTTAATCAATTCACAAACACACATCCATTCCCTTTTCCACTTTATCCGACCTAGACTAACCATGGTCACGTTTCCAGCCCGTGACAGGGCAATCAATATAACATGGTTAGTCCATGCCACCACATCCATAAATCCAATTATGCAGATATAGGTTATACACATACATGCATTCATCATAATTCCAATCACAAGCCAACACGACCAAAATATAATTTAATATAAACTATTTTTGCTTTGTCTGGATCATAGCATATCAAACATATATATAGTGCAAAATATTTATATCATGTAGGATTGGCGTACAAGGAATCTTACCCTTTATTGAAAACTCAGGCTCAGACAACTAATCACCCGCCCTCACGGCGATCTATGAACCGGAATGCGCAGGACTCTGCTCAGCGTCCTCTCGTCCAATAGATTGTTCCCCTACAGAACCAAATAATCATTAAAATTTATCAAAGATATATGATGTTCTAGGACCCCAGTTTAATCCTCTAAAGGGTCCTCTGAAATCTAGCATCCCAAGATTATCTAGAGTCCTCAAAGCCCTGATCTCCCTGGATCCAAGTGTAAGAAGGAAACCAAACAACAAATAAACAAATAATATAATAAAAGGGTTATATAATAAGAGAAAGAGAGGGGAAAGACCCTCTCTCTTCCTCTCTTCTTCCTTCTTCCCGTCGGAAAGGGGAAAAGGGGGTTCGGCCGCCGGTGGCCCACGGTCGGCGACACCCCCTGGTCGTCGGCCTGTGGCGGTGCCGGTGGTGCCACGCCCGGCGACGGCCGGCCGGAATGGAAGAAAGAACCAAGCCGCCGAGGCGAGTTCGGTTCTTCTAAATCCGGCGGCTTCCCGGCCATTTCCCAAGAAAATAGCAGCCAAAGATGGAGGAGGAGGAGAGGGTGCTCACCTTGCCTCCGGCGAGATCCTTCCGACCGGATCGACGGCGACCGCTCCGATTCCTCCCGCGGCAAGGTAAAACCTCATCTCCCTTCTCTTTTTTTTTTTTTGTGTGTGTGGAAGCCCTCGGTTGATGCCCTAGGGGAAGAGAGATGGGAGATCTTCCTGATTTGGTAGGATTTTTATCACCCTAAAATCTCTCTTCCGGTGGATTTGGGAGGGGGAGGAAATTTGAAAACAGGGGAGGGAGGATACTCCGATCGGGAGACTCCCTCCCCTCTTTTTTTGTATTGGGCCGCCTTATTCAAGGGCCGGCCCAATCCTAAGTGGCTCTTCACATTCTCCCCCCCTAAAAGAAAAATTTCGTCCTCGAAATTGACATACCTGAAGTTTCAAAAAGCTGCGGATATTTGACTTTCATTTCTTCTTCGAGCTCCCAAGTAGCCTCTCTTTCTGCATGATTATTCCATTGTACCTTTACAAAAGAAATGGTTCGGTGTCGTAGTACCTGATCCTTTCTGTCCACAATTCGTATCGGAAACTCCTCATAGGTCAAATCCTCCTGAAGATGTAATGGCTCATATGCTACCACATGATTCGGATCTGGAACATATTTCTTCAACATTGACACATGAAAAACATTGTGTACACTGGATAAAGCCGGTGGTAAAGCCAGTCGATACGCCACCTCTCCAACCTTGTCCAAAATCTCAAACGGACCAACATACCTAGGGCTCAATTTGCCACGAACCCCAAATCTCATCACACCTTTTGTGGGTGACACTCTCAAGAAAACATGATCTCCAGTTTGAAATTCCAGTTCTCTCCTTCTATTATCAGCATAACTCTTCTGGCGACTCTGAGCTGTACGGAGTCGTTCTCTGATCACTTGCACCTTATCAACAGTCTGTTGTACTATATCTGGGCCTAACAATTTTCTCTCGCCCACGTCATCCCAACAAATAGGAGATCGGCACTTCCGGCCATACAACGCCTCAAAAGGAGCCATTTGTATACTTGCTTGATAGCTATTATTGTAGGCAAACTCTATTAGTGATAAGTGGCCATCCCACGCTCCTCCTAGATCCATAACACAGGCTCTCAATATGTCTTCCAAGATCTGGATAGTTCTTTCTGACTGTCCATCGGTTTGGGGGTGAAAAGCTGTGCTAAAACTCAATTTGGTTCCAAGAGCCTTATGAAGACTCTTCCAAAACTGTGATACAAATCTACTATCTCTATCTGACACAATGGTAACTGGGACCCCATGCAACTTCACAATATGTTCTATATATAAACCTGCCAATCTCTCTAAGGAGAAACCAACTCTGAAAGGCAAAAAGTGTGCTGATTTGGTTAGCCGGTCAACAATTATCCACACGGCATCATTACCTCGTAGGGTTTTAGGCAAGCTAGTCACAAAGTCCATGGTGATATGCTCCCACTTCCATTGAGGAATAAGTAGAGACTGTAATGGTCCCGCAGGTCTCTGATGTTCTGCTTTTACCTGTTGACATACTAGACACTGAGCTACAATTTGAGCAATATCCTTTTTCATACCACTCCACCAAAAATGTTTCTTTAAATTCTGATACATCTTTGTGCCTCCTGGATGCATTGTATAAGCCGAGCTATGAGCCTCCTCTAAAATTTCATTCCTTAATTTTGAAACTTTAGGGACGCACAATCTGCTACCGAATCTTAAGGAACCATCCTCATGCACATGAAATTGACTTTGGACACCAGATTCTACTGTTTCCTTTACCCTCTGTAATTCTGAATCCTCTTTTTGAGATGACTTAATTCTCTCAATCAAGGTAGGCTGCACCATAAGATTAGCAAGTCGTACTTGAGGATCATGCAGTCGTACTTCAATTTCATATCTCTCCAAGTCCAACAAAATTTTTCTTTGTGTAGTGATCAAAGCCGCTAATTTACTTGAAGATTTCCTGCTTAGAGCATCGGCCACAACATTTGCTTTTCCCGGATGGTAATTGATAGTTAGATCATAATCTTTTAATAGCTCTAACCATCTCCTTTGCCTCAAATTCAGCTCCTTTTGAGTATAGATATACTTCAAACTTTTGTGATCCGTAAAAATTTCACAATGTTCACCATATAAATAGTGCCTCCATATTTTTAAAGCAAAGATCACAGCTGCTAACTCCAAATCATGTGTAGGGTAATTCAGCTCATATGGTTTCAACTGTCTAGAAGCATATGCTATCACCTTCTCATTCTGCATAAGAACACAGCCGAGGCCCTTGCGTGATGCATCACTATAGATGCTGAAGCCTCCTGTTCCAGATGGAAGGGCCAATATCGGAGCTGTCACCAATCGTCTTTTCAACTCCTGAAAACTCTGCTCACAATCCTCCTTCCATTCAAATTTTACTTGCTTTTGGGTTAGGCGAGATAGAGGCATGGCAATACGAGAGAATCCCTCAACGAATCTCCGATAGTATCCCGCCATTCCCAAAAAGCTGCGCACCTCGGACACATTAGTAGGTCTACTCCAATCAACTACTGCCTCTACTTTCTTTGGGTCGACAGAGATGCCATCCTTAGAGATCACGTGCCCGAGAAAGGTGATACTGTTTAACCAGAACTCACATTTCTGCAACTTGCCATAAAGCTTGTTTTCTCTAAGAGTTTGTAATACTATCTCAAATGCTCCTCATGCTCTTGTGGACTTTTTGAATAGACTAGAATGTCATCAATAAATACTATCACAAATTGATCCAGGTAGGGTTTGAACACCCGATTCATAAGATCCATAAAGGCTGCTGGTGCATTTGTTAACCCGAAGGGCATAACCAAAAACTCATAGTGTCCATATCTAGTTCTGAATGCTGTCTTTGGTATGTCTTCAGCCTTTATTCTCAACTGGTGGTATCCGGAGCGTAGATCAAGTTTTGAGAAGATTTGTGCCCCTTGCAGCTGATCAAACAAATCATCAATTCTCGGTAAAGGGTATTTATTCTGCACTGTTACTCTATTTATTTCTCGATAATCTATGCAAAGCCGAAAACTGCCATCTTTCTTTTTCATAAATAGTACAGGAGCACCCCAAGGAGAAACACTAGGCCTAATGAAACCCTTGTCCAACAGCTCCTGTAGTTGTTCCTTTAGCACTTTTAATTCAGCTGGAGCCATTCGGTATGGGGCCTTAGAAATCGGTCCAGTGCCAGGAATCAAATCAATGGAGAATTCAACCTCTCTATCAGGGGGTAATCCTGGCAAATCCTCTGGAAAGACATCAGAAAATTCCCTCACAGTAGGAATGTCTTCTAGTTTAAGTTATTCCAGCTGGGTGCTCATTACCATGGCTAAGAATCCTTCATCACCTTTCCGAAGGAGTCGCTTGGCCTGTATGGCTGAAATTACTTTTGGCGGAGGTAACATTCTGTTGCCATTAAAAGTAAACTCTGGCTGACCAGAAATTTGAAATTTTACTGTTTTCTTGAAGCAGTCAACAGTGGCATGATATGCTGCCAACCAGTCCATCCCAAGGATCATGTCGAAATCCTTCATCCCTAGGACTAGTAAATCTACTTTCATTTTTCTGCCTTCAATATTCAAGATACAATCTTTGCAAACAGAGTTAACTAAGATTACATCTCCATTAGGGATGGAGACACACAATTCAGTCTCTAGTGGCAAAGAAATCAATGTACTATTTCTTCCAACAAAATCAGCAGATACAAAAGAATGAGTAGCTCCAGGATCAATCAAAATATAGGCATTCGTGGATGAGATTTCAATTGTACCTGTCACCACAGTATTAGAGGCGTCGGCATCGTGTTGTGTAAGAGCATAGACTCGCCCCTGAGTTCTAGGCCTCTGCTGTCCTCCTCGTTGTTGTTCATTCTGAGTTGCTTGGTTGGTTGGAGCTCCCTAAATAAGCTGAGATGCCTGTCGAGTTTGTTGCTCTCTGCGATTAGGACAAGTGTCTGCCCTATGGCCCTGTTGGCCACATGAAAAACAGTTCCCATTAAACCAGTGACAGTCTCTTCGATAGTGGGGGCCACCACATCTATAGCATTTTACAGTATCCTTGTGCTGAGTTTTATCATTCATAGTAGTTTGTTTCTTGGGCTTGGATTCAGTATTTCTGCCCTGCTTATTTTGTAGCTCAGCTTGTCTGTTCCTCTTTTTCAAAATTCTTTCCCTCTCTTCTTGAGTGTCATTTAAGCCCTTTTCAACTACCAAAGCTTTGTTAACCACATCCTTGTAGGAAGAAAGCTCGAAGGTAGACACCTGTTGTCTGATTCGGGCTCTAAGTCCACTTTCAAACTTCTCAGCTCGTTCTCTTTCATTCTCCACCTGTCCTGGGGCATACCTGGCCAGTTTCTCAAACTTTGCAGCATACTCTGCGACCGTCATATTCCCCTGCTCTAACCGGGTAAACTCTCGAAATTTCTGCCGTCTCACACTTTGGGGAATATACTTGTCACGGAAAAGCTCCTTAAATCCTACCCAAGTCAAAGGTGTAGCGTTATGTCCCATCTTTCCTCTTTCCACATTCCACCAAATATCCGCTTCTCCTAGCAGCATAAATGTAGCAAAAGTAACCCTATCCTCATCAGGGCATCTTAGAGCATTGAAAATCTTTTCCATTTCGTTCAGCCAAGTCTCAGCCTCTAAAGGGTCAGAAGTGCCTTTAAAAGCTGAAGGTGCAAACTTTTTGAATTCTGCCAAACTGACATGATGCTCCTGCCGACTTGTAGCCCCCTGTAGGTACTGAGGAGTCACCTGCTGCTGCTGATGTTGTAACTGTTGCTGCATAAATTGTTGCTGCTGTTCCATGAAGCGTTGTTGCATCTCCATCATTCTCATCATGTCTGAACGGGAAGTAGCTTGTTGTTGCATCATTGTTTGCATCATCTGAGAAGCACTCAGTGGTTCATTAGGCTGAATTCCAGGCTCACCCGAGGTTCCTGTCCTTGGAGTTTCCGGGGTTCCCACTTCCAGAGCACTACCAACAGGGTTGACGTGGTGTTCCTGCGGGTGCATACTCCTGGTCGGCGAGGGTGGAGCACCTTCTTGTTGCTCGGAGGGCGTCCAAGCAGCAGAGCCATCGGCAAAGTGAGTCGGCCTCCTATTACGCCCACGTCCACTCCCTCGTGCCATATCAACCTACACAAGTTACTTTTAACATTTAAAGATTGCAAAGAAAATGTATCTATGGGGTACTTTAGTAAGTAATTTAATATTCTTCCCCCACTCACTCTCACCTGAACCTAAACCTAGGATACCTTAACCTTAAGCTCTGATACCACTCTGTCACGCCCCGAACCCAGCACCGGGTCCGGTACGCGACCGGCCGCATGAGCCCTAGAGCAGTGCCCTAAAGATCATGCAAGGCCTATGATTAACAAAAATTCCAATAAATCCACAACTAATTTAATAATTCAAATAGACGAATCCGACATGTCCAAATAAACAAATTGGTTCAATTACAAAATCTTCAAATGTTCATCAACATCAAAGAAGGATAAACAAACTAACTAACTAATAACTCTGGTACTCGCACTCTGCGCCCATCCCATCCAAATCAATGCATCATGCAACTCTGGTAAAGAAAAAGAAGAAGAGGGGGTGAGCTTTACAGCCCAGTAAGAATCCCTACACATCCATACCAACACAATAATAATATGAATTCGAAAACCACGACAAATCGATGCACATTTCATGAAATCATAAACAGTTTCCATAAGACTCAAATAATCAATATAATTATGAACATCAAGCATCAATAAAAGTCCATAATTATACATCAAACATCAATGAAAGTCTGGCCACATAAGAATGATATAGTATATATATATAGCTTATAAATCACTATGACTATTTTCAATGCTTTTTCTTCCCATTCCATGTTAACTTGATCCGGATCAATTATCTTTCCGACTTTGGGCTACATCCCGGTCACGTTTCCGGCCCGTGACGGGGCAATCGATAGTATCACATTTCCGGCCTGTGACGGGGCAATCGATAGTGTCACATTTCCAGCCTGTGACGGGGCAATCGATAGTATCACATTTCCAGCCTGTGACGGGGCAATCGATAATATCACATTTCCAGCCTGTGACGGAGCAATCGATAATATCACATTTCCAGCCTGTGACGGGGCAATCGATAATAACGAGATAAGCCCAAAGTTCCTGTTCATTTAATCAATTCACAAACACACATCCATTCCCTTTTCCACTTTATCCGACCTAGACTAACCATGATCACGTTTCCAGCCCGTGACAGGGCAATCAATATAACATGGTTAGTCCATGCCACCACATCCATAAATCCAATTATGCAGATATAGGTTATACACATACATGCATTCATCATAATTCCAATCACAAGCCAACACGACCAAAATATAATTTAATATAAACTATTTTTGCTTTGTCTGGATCATAGCATATCAAACATATATATAGTGCAAAATATTTATATCATGTAGGATTGGCGTACAAGGAATCTTACCCTTTATTGAAAACTCAGACAACTAATCACCCGCCCTCACGGCGATCTATGAACCGGAATGCGCAGGACTCTGCTCAGCGTCCTCTCGTCCAATAGATTGTTCCCCTACAGAACCAAATCATCATTAAAATTTATCAAAGATATATGATGTTCTAGGACCCCAGTTTAATCCTCTAAAGGGTCCTCTGAAATCTAGCATCCCAAGATTATCTAGAGTCCTCAAAGCCCTGATCTCCCTGGATCCAAGTGTAAGAAGGAAACCAAACAACAAATAAACAAATAATATAATAAAAGGGTTATATAATAAGAGAAAGAGAGGGAAAAGACCCTCTCTCTTCCTCTCTTCTTCCTTCTTCCCGTCGGAAAGGGGAGAAGGGGGTTCGGCCGCCGGTGGCCCACGGTCGGCGACACCCCCTGGTTGTCGGCCTGTGGCGGTGCCGGTGGTGCCACGCCCGGCGACGGCCGGCCGGAATGGAAGAAAGAACCAAGCCGCCGAGGCGAGTTCGGTTCTTCTAAATCCGGCGGCTTCCCGGCCATTTTCCAAGAAAATAGCAGCTAAAGATGGAGGAGAAGGAGGAGAGGGTGCTCACCTTGCCTCCGGCGAGATCCTTCCGACCGGATCGACGGCGACCGCTCCGGTTCCTCCCGCGGCAAGGTAAAACCCAATCTCCCTTCTCTTTTTTTTTTTTTGTGTGTGTGGAAGCCCTCGGTTGATGCCCTAGGGGAAGAGAGATGGGAGATCTTCCTGATTTGGTAGGATTTTTATCACCCTAAAATCTCTCTTCCGGTGGATTCGGGAGGGGGAGGAAATTTGAAAACAGGGGAGGGAGGATACTCCGATCGGGAGACTCCCTCCCCTCTTTTTTTGTATTGGGCCGCCTTATTCAGGGGCCGGCCCAATCCTAAGTGGGTCTTCACACTTACCACATGACCTTCAACAAATCACAATAAGAGAATCTTCTCAGCTCCAGAGCCCACTGCAATCTCATGACGCCCAATTATAATTTGGCCTCGCTAAAAAGAATAAATATACATGACCTTGTTAAACACATTAAGCAATTTAATTCAAGAAAGAGCAACTATTTCTTCTCTAGTGCGATGTCCAAATGGAAAAAAAATGATAGAACTGATTTTAAGAGACATGAAATTGAAAAATTTTGACTACTCATCTGATTGCAAACAAAAGCGAGGCTAAACACAACCAGATTTCCAGTAGCAACCAGTATTGCGATAAAACTCAAATGTTTGTAGAATAGAAAATAATCAAGACAATTCACACGCTCTCGTAGGAAAGCTCCTCCTCTTCCTACTTTTTCGGCCTTATCTGGATGCCTTGGATGATGATTCCCCTCTTCGTAGCTTCATTATCCATTTGTGTGAGACTCATCTCCAATTCGGCATCTTCACCCTCATTACTGTAGAACTCTCCCATCTCTATCTCCTTCCAAGCATCTTCCCTTTCACAAGGTGCTCTAACACCATCGATCACGATGCCAAGACGGCTCATGAAACATCGATAAAATCGTTTGCTCCCCTGTGTATCAAGCTCATCAGGTCGTAGACAAATGGTTTGCTTGGAGACATGGGCTCCCAGTGTCACAGTTGTCTCCTGATAGGGAAAGCCAAGAGACAATGTATAATCACAAGATTAGATAGGTAGATAATCACCTAGGGGTAAACACTCTGCTCTCAATCTTGCCTCGGATCTCCAACAGAAGCATATACTCAATTTCAGCAACCTCCGCGAACCTTGTAGATGAGAAAATTACCTCCCAATCGGGAACGCACCATGATAATATATTCAGTACAACAAACGATAAAACAATTTCAACAATAAAATTGGAGTTCATTTATTCTCAGTATCATATTAGCAAAGTAATTAGTTATTTCAGGAAAAGCAAAGCCGAAATTAGCAAAGCTCTAGGCTTAAATAAAAGAGGCAGAGCCATGTTATGTGACAATATGGCAACATCAACAATTTTGGGGATTTTGAATGAAACATGTAAATCGTACCAAAAGTAGTACCATATTCAGTCCATTCTCCTATGGAAGGAAAATTTAATCAACCAACCAACCATCAAATCAAATAGTTCCAGGAAAGGAGGCACAGACCTGGAATTGGGTAGAGAAATAGAATTCATTGTCAAACCATACACTGCAAATGACAGCTTCCTTGCAGACAGCATGTAGCATTTTGCACCACTTGATTTCTCCAGTGCAAAGCTCCGCACACAAAAAGTCAGCTACGAAACCTAGCAGTCCCAGCAGCATCGGCAAACGAGGTGGCGAAAGACATTAAAAATGGATCAAGACTACCATCAAGCCGTTCTCGATGAGGATGGGGTTGCAGAAGCGGAAGTAGAGCTCCCCCTTGGCACGTACTCCACCAGATTGATGGCTCGTGATAGAATCGACTGGTAATCGACCGAAAAGAACCGCTTCCAGACGTCATCAGACATTGCTGCCGACAAGGTGGTGGACACCGCCAACAACCGGCACACATCATGAGGTGATGTGGAGGAGATCAAGTGACACAAGCATTCCTTTGGTAGTTAGTAGATATCACATCCACTGTAAGAAACCAGTTTTATTGGGCTTGTTGGCCAGCATGAAGAGGCCAGACTCAAGCCGATCCCGCTCGCCCAGCCCAGCTCATGGGCTGTGGGCCGGCCCGAAGAGGCCAGTCCCAATTAACCCAAAAGCCTGCCTGTTGCACACGATGGTTGGAGGAGAAGACTTCCGATCGGAGTCTTCTTCCTCCTCCAATATCCATGGACTCCACGAGTCCTAAGGCGATTCCAACACCGAAGACTTCTATTTAAGGCTCATTTCTCCTCCTTTGATTTCCACCACCAGAATCGCCGAGAATCGCCATCGATTCCAAGTTTTTTTCTCCGAATCTCCTCCTTGATTCTTCCCCGATTGTCGCCGGAAATCGAGGTCGTTGACGTCTCTAGAGCCGAGGTAACACTCCGATCTTCTTATCCATTCCTTCTTCTTCCCATGACCCAAAATTGCAGCCGTGATCCAAAAAATCGGCTAAAAATTGACTGACAAAGGGAGACCCTGTTTTTTCCTGTTTTGGCAGAGTTTTTCTTCCTCTTTTCGGCCACAAGCGCTATCGCCTCTTGACACTAAACCACTGGTTGAGTTCCAGGGCCTCCCTATATTTCATTTACCCTCACCTTAACTAGTACCATAAGCAACAACACTACAAGAAGCATCACCACACTTAGAGAAAACATCATTTGAAGGATATTTCAACAGAATTTTTAAAGGAGGCATCAATGCAGCACACTTGGCAGTAGAAAAATCATAATTTGTGTAGTCTAGGAACTTTCAAGTTGAAACTAACCTTTTTTAGGGCTTAATGCATTAAACATGTTATACTTTTCTCTAATTTTATAATTATTCTACAATTTTACTAATTTTTATGACTTTGTTGCACTTTTTTTTAAAATAATCTTGCACATTTGCTTTAATTTTAAATTTCAAGCATATTTTGTTTTATTTCATTTTAATAACTCATCTAAGTAAGAAAAAAAAACATTAATCATACATTGTATTCCATTTTAACAATCAATTTAAGCAACAAAAGATCCATCAAAATAAAAATCTATTTTATTTCATTATTTCATTTTAATATACCATTTAATCTAAAAGTAGAAAAAGAAGGAAAAAGAGAATCCAATTAAGTAGAAACAGAATCATAAAAATGCATAACACTTTCTAAGTTGTAAATATATACATAAAGATTGCATTTTGCCCACTATAGTAGAAAAACTGATCCAGAAAACATCACAAACTAAATCATTAGAGCCTTAGATGAATCTGATATTAAATAATACTGACAAATTTCAGAAAACATTTGAAAAATATTGAACACATACTCCTGTTAAACAGAAGGAAGATTGAAAAAGATGTGTCAATTTCAGCTAAAAGTGCTGAAACTCGGCCAAAACCGGCTAAAATAAAAAAAAAAGGGCAATTTCAGGTTAGTTGGGGCCAACAGTATTGTGTTTCAAATGAAAAGGACAAAAAATCAACTCTTGTGGAAAACTAGGGTTTGCATCAAGAAAACACCTTGTCGTCCTCCTATAGAAAAATCGAGTAGAAGTGTTCTTTGGCAATTATAAAATTAGAGTGGCCTAAAGTTTCTATCTTAATTTTTCACATAAGGCATAGGCCCAGAGAACAAGTTAGTAAAGAAAACTTATCACTTGTTTGGCAATATATAGTAGTCCTATGACAGTTTAAAATCACAAATGTTTATGTAGAAAACAAAAGTGAGGTTTGGATCAGCAAAAACAGGGATAACATAAATATATATCAAAGATAATAGAGAGAGATTGAGAAGAGAGGGACGAGGGAGGAAGGAGTGAAATGAGAGATGAAAAGGGCCAAACATGGCCTAAAAAAAATCATTATTTTCAAAATAAATCACCAAAGATAATATTTCATCCAGCCCCAACAAACCCTTCACACACACACACACACACACACACACACATATATATATACATATATATATATATATATATATATATATATATATATATATATATATATATATATATATATATACATATATATATATATATACATATATATATATATATATATATATATATACATATATATATATATATACATATATATATATATATATTGTTCATGACCTCTACAATTAAGCTTGGATTCTTGAGAAAAAAACCACCAATCTCCAAAATTTTTCCCAAAATTTCAAAAATTTGGAGTCCTATATAACTATATCGAAAAATACCTAAAACAACTAAAAATTAAATCCTAACAACTTTGTAACTAATCCAACACAAAACATACCTAAAGTAGAACTCTTTCATACCAATCCTGCTTCATATAGGACTCTAGGATTAACTCCAGAAATCAGCTAATTAAAACTTCCAAAAAAATGATGAATCTAAAATAACTAATTATTTACTTGTGATTAACATTACATACTCTACTACTAACACCCCTTTGGTTAGAACAAGGGTACTATCTACATTGCTGGATATTTATATTTCCTAAGTAGGTGAAGCAATTTAAGATTGATGCTACTACACTTGTACAGCTCAATACTATTGCATACTTTAAAAGTTTCATCAATACCGATCTTCATGTTGGACTACAACATTTTTTTATCATTGCAATTCTTGCCCCTTAAGATTCAGATGTGAAATAACTTTTATTTTTTTTCCTAATTTTTTCTTTTTTAATTTTTTATTGAATTTTTTGACCCAAACTCTGAAACTTGACACATACTACCAAAACCACTTTTCGGATTTTTAAAATAAAAATCAGATGCGAAAACTGAAACTCAACCTAGAGGACCAAAACCGGAACTAAAACTAAATTTTAAAACCTTGGTTTTTCAAACCCTTTAAATCCATCAATGTATTGTACACTAATCCCAATAAGTCCTACATCAGATGCCAAGGTGAAAGAGAGGGCAAAGTAGACAACCGATCACAGTCCGGTGCTAGTCATTATATGAGACAAGACTTAAGAAACGGATCTTGCTTTGCAGTCTTTCAAAGTACAAGTATGTCCAAGAATGATACAAAAGCAAATCTAAAATATTGATGAGTATGAATTAAAACTCAATTAATGTCTGTTGCTGCTAGAATCTGGGTTGAAGTTGGTCTTCGCCCGAAGAGTGCTTAAGTCGGTTGGAACTGAGGTATGCAAAGGTCGGCTGAAATCGAGGTCGACCAAAACTGAGGAAGGCGGGGTTGACCTACAAAGAAGTCTACTTGCTAGAAGGTTTCTAGCGGGGGAACCCTCAGATGCTTAAGCCAGTAGAGATCTAGAGCAACAATGGCAAAGAGAGAATGAATGTAGAGAAGAGGGAGCTTAAGTTTTCTTACCAGAGGGCCCCCTGTCATCCTTATATATAGGATGACAGCAGCGTCTATTAACTAATTTATCAGGCAATGCCATAACCGCACGATAACGGCTAATCGTGCATTAACCACATGGTAACGACAATCCACGATCGACATGTAGTGATAACTGCGTTGATCGTATCTTTACTATTGTAACCGTTACCAAGACTACGATTGCAACCTATTCAATTTCCTTTGGCTTTACTCCTGGGCAAGACTGATCAGAAAGGCATGTCGGACAATACCGAGGTTATTCACTTCAGTCAAGACTGAGGCCAAGGAGGTCAGAACAACCCGAGGTCATGATAACAAATATTCTCCCCATCAATGTCTTTAAGGACATAAAACTATGTTAGGAAAGAGAAATAATCAAGCAAGTGATGACACCATTTTATAATCAAAGGACATGCAGAAGAACCAAATAATGGTCAAAGAAAAAAATAAACACCTCAACCATA
Source organism: Phoenix dactylifera (assembly GCF_009389715.1). NCBI lineage: Eukaryota > Viridiplantae > Streptophyta > Magnoliopsida > Arecales > Arecaceae > Phoenix > Phoenix dactylifera. The sequence continues at coordinate 20,707,953 of NC_052393.1, forward strand.
TATACATATGCAGGAAAAGTATGGTCATATGCACACAATTTACATTCTAATTGTTGGCACGAGATTTTTGAGGCCTATTAACAGGAAAAAATACATTGAAGCAATAAAATTGTTGGCGTTTATATACATAGATGATCAAATCAAAGGTGCACTTCTACTGCAATAAGATAGCAAATTAAAGGCCCAAAGAAGTAGAAGAGCCAAAGGCACCAATAATAGTGATTATATCATCAATGAAATGGAGTTGGACAAAAATTCTGCATAGGGAACATTGCTAAAAGAGGAATGCTCATGATAACTCTTTTTGAACTCACTCTAAAACTTATATAGAACTCCTTCTGAAGAGATTTTAAAATAAAACCCATTCTCCTTCATCTAATAAAATGGCCAACCACCGTAAACTGCACCCAACAATAGGAATGTGTGTTGTGGTGGCTTTCAAGAGTGCTAAGCCAGCCAAAATTGATGTTATAAATTTGGTTGAATGACAAATAACTCAACAAGCTTTCTGATGCTCCATGGATTGATAGCTAGGCCTACTTGTAGTTGCAGCTAAAAGAATTCTGTCACAAGGGAAGGCATGATTTCTGAGTATATGGAAGTGCCTAAAGTTATATCTTGCTCCTATGTTACCTCATTCAAGTACCAAGGCTCTAAAAGGAAATTAGGCTTTAGGGGGTAGAAGACAGGATTTTAGTGAATATAACAGATCCAAAAAAAAAATATTATGCCTTGCATATTGCTCATTCATTGATTTATATGTACATGGAGATTCTAACAGAATAGAGAAAAAGTATTATCTCCTTATTTTAACAAGGTTAACAGATTATTTGACTGGGTTATTGATGTTCACATAAAGCTAGAAAATGCCAGTGAGAAGTTTGTCCATCAAATATCCTAAATCAGCGTATATCAGTATGTTAAAGGATTAAGACACAGCAAATCTTTAATATCTTAAATCAAATTTAAAGTTTGACTCCCTAAGCATGTGTATGAACTATGAAGGGGAAGTAGATCTTCATGATTTGAAAAACAGGAGGCAATTATTAAAATAATCATTTCTAGAAAAAAAAAAAGCTGGAATTTTTCTTATCCGGTATCCTTAAATAGACAAAATTGTGCTAATCAAGCACCCTGGAATTTGCAAATGGATAACTTGGAGTCAATGAAATCCAAGCACCCTATCTTTTTAAGATGACAATAGATAACTCGTTTCAAGAAGTTTGATGACAATTAATTATTGGAACATATAAACAATATTGATAAATTAGGTCATTTTTTGCATGTATCTTGCAGTAGGCTATACTGATAAAGTAGTTTATCTATTCATTAGATCTCCAAATTTGTAACTTTTGAAAGATAAAATTATTAAGATTTTGATATGCTAGTGCATTAAACTCGTAAAGTTTGATTTTCATTGGTCATCTACCTAGGATTTCTAATGTAGAAGGTAAATGCTCGCTTGGAAATCCTTGAGCGAATAATATTTAGGAGACAAGGGAGTTTTAGAAACTTTCAATTCCAAAGCAAACATAAACCCCTAGAAACTTAAAATGTTCAGCCAAGCAAGGTCATTAAACTCATGCATCTAAGATCCTAGACTGTGTGCAAGGTCATACGACATGGTAGCTAAATCTTTCAAATTATGCTTATCGTGACAGATTAACCCATGTAGATTTGACCGAACATGACTTGAACAGGCAAAGATAAATAAATAAATACCAGATTGGGAGCAAATTTATATGCTTCCTGAACAATCTGTTCATTAGACACATTTTTCAACTAGGTGAAGTCTTCATCGTGTTAATCGATAACCTAAAAATCTTATGCCCTGTTTAAATCCTTAATAAATAATATAGACATTCTTTTTCTTTTTGCTATTTCATCTTCCAGGAGGATAAACAAGTTAGGACCTTACAGTGCATAGATGTCGGATTTGCTTTTGTGGCCGACGGATTCAGAAACTGCAATCACTTTCTTCAACAAATAAAAATAGATATCCTAGACACTCATTTGAAAACAACACGTAGAAGACCTGTATAAGACTCGAAATTGTGAATTTGTTGGGGAAAAACAACAATGTGATCAAAATTTTCAATAAAACAAAGTATCCGACCATCTTTTGGACTAATTGCTAAAATTTATGTTATACCTTCTATGGAAATCTAAGAACACCACAATTCAAGATTAAGATCCCCAAAGAAAGATAGATAATGGTTAGCATACCTTCAGCACCGACGTCTAGATCGGCAGCGAGAGCGAGCCACCGAGCCTCGGATCAATAACAAGACAATTCTTCCCACGTACATACCAAAATTCAAAACGCAAGCAGAAAGAACGCAAAGAACCGGGGAAAAAAAGGAAGAAGAAGCAGACTAAAAGGAAAGAAAAGAAATCAAGAAAGGAACATTGGGCGTGAGATTGGGGAGATCGCGTTCTTGAGAACGTTGAGGAGCTCCTTCTGTGATTGCTTTCGGATGCAGATTTGAAAACATAGCAATCAAACCACGAAATGAGCTAGTGGATGGGGAAGAAAGCGCGGGAAATACCTGATGAAAGCGAGATTGATGGGAGCATTGTCGAGATTGGGAATATTTGGGCCATGGGAGATCGACGCCGGTTTCTCCCTCGGGGATCAAGAATCGCAGTGGAGTTGCATGGGTAGCAGAGGAGGGCTTTTCTCTTTTTTTACGTTTTTTTCTTTTGTTTTTTCTTTTCCGTTCTTGCTGTTTTATAACGCGCAAGCGTCCTCTATTCCTTTCCGATTTTGTTTTCCACCCAAAATGTGTCTGCAGGATTAAAAGACACCCACCTCATACGCCCAGATTCTGGAACGAATCTTTTCGATGTGGAACTATTGGGCCTCACACAAACTGCCTTCGAACCAGCGAAGGCTAATGACGTCGGCCAATTCATAGCCGGCTTTAATAAAAAGCGAATTGATCTTAGCCGTGACGTTGTCTCCAGCCACAAGGCCAAAAACGGGAGGGAAGGGGGGAAGACAGACAGAGAGGAGGGTTGGAGAGCTTGAGAGAGAGAGCAAGAGAGGCCGTTGGCTGCCGCGCTCGAGCACGGTGAGCGGGACGATGAATTACAGAGAGGCCATCCGCCGTTTGCTTTGTGGAGGAGGTGACCGCGAGGTCGTGCCGCCTCGGTTCCGTTGAACCGGGGCAGTTCGAGTGGATGTCTGACTCAACGGACATTCTTTCTGATTTGGGCAAACCAATCCAATTTTCTTGTGCGTTTTGCATCACTGTCATGTTTTCTTCTATAAAAACTGCAAACAAAAATTCCATTACCCCTCCTTTTTAGAATTTCAAAACTAAAAGCAAATTAACCGGTCACTAAATTTTTCAAATTTCACATAGCATATTTAACTTTGTCCCACAAGAACCGAAAGTTAACTACAGCCGGTATCGAGAGAGAAATGTGAAGACCACTAACGACCCCATCTCCATGTAGGTGTCAGAAAGCGATGCAGTTGTCTAGGCAACAAATAACATTGTGAAGGTAGAAAGGCAAAACGAAGTAAAGTTGATCATAAGCCAAAATTTGGGCCTAAATTTTATTTATTTTTAATCGGACTTCAAATCAAGCCTATGTAAAGTTTCATATTTTTTATACTTAAGTCCAGCCCATGATCAACTTTACAGTGAAGATAGTTAATGTCAATGAGCTTGAAGATCCGGTTACTGAAGGAGATTTTTGCCGACTATGGAGGGTGAAAAGGTCATTAGGGTTCTTCGTCACTGAGGAACCCAGAGGAAATAAAACCTATTTTTTCCAAAAGTAATGAAATTTATTTAAAAAATCATCAATTAACTCTATTATATCTCGATTAAAAAAAAGGTTACCAAATTGACCATAAAAAGATTTTTTTTTTTAATCTATAATGCAGATTTGGCCAATCGGTTGGTTCGGTCTACCTTTTAAAACTTTATTCTCGTGTTTACTGGATAACAGATCTGGCCAGTTGATGATTCCATCAATTCGACCAGTCGATCCAATCTAGTTTTTGCCAATTCATCCTGGCTGCAAACTAGCCATTTGATAATACAACTTGTTTAACCGGTTGAACTCGTGCAGATTTTGGAATCTTGCCCCTATGAACAACATGACTGCAAGGTGCAGAAACCTGCATGAGAGAGAAAAAAGGAATAGAGAGAAGAAAAAATTATAGGATAAGGCTACCTTTTCAAACTAGAGTTTTTTTATTAGTTTTTTATTTTTAGATCTCCCTAAGGGTATTTGCAGAACCAACCATGCTTCAATTAAAATTAAAGGTAAGACTTGCCACTAATACCTTACGTTGATGGCTTTACCAATTCTGTTGTTGACTACTTCCACGGTGGAATTATAAAAGGCTAGTTTGCTCTCTTTTTTTTGCTTAAAAAAAGAGGAAGGAGGGAAGAAGGGACAAGCCCATCCTTGCGTAGCAGCCCCCACTGAGCCCCTACCCCGCCGGGAGAATGTTTGTTGCGGGCAGAAATGACCATGTGTTGGGCATCCCGGCCGATTTTACTCGTACTCTCTCCACCTGTGGGCCCAGCTCGGTTATCCCTCTCCTAGTTTGCTCCTTCTCTATCTATATTTAATCATACATCACATTACATGTAATCATACATGTGATGTGCATTTAGTAAAAAATTATTCATCCATTGGTCAAATCAAACATATAATTATTGAAATAATTATTAGAGACTCAAAATTAAAGTGATGTTGTATAAATAAAATTAAAGTTAAAATGAAAGATAGAAATTGGAGGTTGATCAGATTATTTGAGGAGAAATAAGTTTGATGAAGATGTTAGGACAAAGGAAAAGATATTTAGAGTATATGAAAGACATTATAAGATATAGAATTTGAATGAGAGTAGTTTTTAATTATATTTTTATTTCTAAAATTATTTGATTGTTAGATAATAAATTTTTATCCAATAAACCTGAAGGATTATCCAATACTCTTTTAACGTATATATGTATGTATGTACATGTATATGGGAAACAATATCGATTAGTAATAAGAAGTACATAATTTTATAATAATATTTATAAAATATATTCTAGACATCTATGTATACTTTTATTAGATGGTTAATAATTAGTACTATAATAAAAGAATGATTTGGGGCCACAAGCCTATCATTTTTTTTTGACAAAAACTGCCATTTTTTAAAATAAATCCATTTGTAAAATGTTTTAATGGCACATAATCATAAATATTAGGAAAATCTATTTGTCCACTAGCTTACTTATCTCATTCGTGCTCTTATCGTTCTTTTCTTTTTTTGTTAATGTTATCTACTTCGTGATCCTAAAATTCCAATGAAATTATCTAAATTTCATTTAGAATTCATGCCACAATTTTCTAGGTGGACATCTCTTCTACTCTTTGCTGCAGCTCTACACCTTCCCATAAAAGATTGATGATTATCCTTTTTGTATATTTTATTATTTTCATTTTTTATTAATCTAATAATTATTATTTATTTTCATGTAGAAGATGTTACATGTTAACATTTCAAGAATTAGTTATATTTGTATAGCTTGAAGTTATCATATTGTCATATCACTTGTATTTTATGCGACAACAAATGAATTACGTTATTACTGAAGATAAATCCCAAATCCAATAGCCCCATAAATCATGATTCAGTCCTCGCTATTAATCTAAGTCATTTTCTAAAATAATAGTGCTACAATAATACATAAATCTCTCAAAATTATTATATATTAATGTGTAGCTTTTTTGTTAAGTGCTTTTCTAACTATCACAATACCATCCACTAAGGTGGCATATCAACTTCATGAACTTGTTTGTTTTCTTATGAGATTTCTTTGCTGCGACAGCAATGACATTTTCAATTCCTTTTCTTTTCTTTTAGATTGTTAGCAACTGTTACATTTTTTGTTTATATTTAAGGTTACTCATATATACAAGAAAGCCAATAATATAACTGATTGAAAAGCATTTTATGTGGTCAATTATATAACATCAATATTATGGTATTCTAGATCTTATATTTCTATGTCGCCGTTAAATTTATGAAAAATAAAAAAAAAATCATGCTAAGACGTTCTATGCTCCTGTTCAATAGTTGCTGAGTCACCACATTCCAAGTCCCATTCATCCACATGGGCGGACTGTAGGTGGGGTTAACAGTTGGTCCCACAAACACCAGACCCGTCCGGCGGCGGAAGAGCGTCCGGTCAAACGCTCCACCTTTCGTTCAAACTTCAAACCCAGAAAACATGACAACGAAGGAACAAAAAAAGACTCCGTGATCCCATTCGTCCATCCATCCATCAATGCGACACGACACAATAAAATGAACATAGTATAAAACAAGTTTTGTTAAATATATCATGAGTCATGCGCACCATCTCATGACTCTCATGACATGCATGCATGAGTTAGAAAGCATCCGCATCACATGGAGTCGGACAAAGTAGCCATCCTAATCTCGGACTCGGCGGTCATAAAAGAGCCCGTCAGCAGGACGTGTCAAACAGTCAGCTGTGGGTCTCACATTGGTGGGACCCACCATCTTGGTGGATGCACCGGACCCTTTCTCAGTCGAACCACGCATTTTCACTCAAAAATTGAGGGTGATTGCTGACCTCATGCCCATGGGCCCCACTGTTATTCCCTACCCGCGGCATTCACCGCTGGCCGTACGTTATTGACGGGTCATCTTTCTCTCTCTCTCTCTCTTCTTTTTTTTTTTTTTTTTCTAAAGAAAAAGGGGTAGGGGGAGGAAGGGACAAGCCCACCCCCGCGTAGCAGCCCCCACTGGGCCCCCGCCCCACCAGGAGAATGTTCGATGCGGGCAGAAATGGCCGTGTGTTGGGCACCCCGACCGGTTTTACTCATACCCTCCCCATCCGTAGGCTCGGCTCAGCTACTCCTCTGAGCTCTGGCTCGAGTCCTACATATGAGTACGTCACATCCGGCACCACCCCGGCTACTAGCGGTTCAAGAGCGATCCTACACCACAAGTCCAAGCAGTGGCCAAAGTAATGAGCTTTGGAAAAAAAAAAAGAAAAGGTTGTGTTTTTCACTTGGGCCTAACGCGGGCCTTGATGTTTGAGCTATTGGGCCATAACCTCTGCATTGGTACAATACACCGTTGGAACAACAGAATTTTTCTTTTTTAATAGAGTAAGAGATTCTGATACATAATTATTCAGCAAATTCAAATTATTCAGCAAATTGATATGAATCTTTTTAACAATTATAATTTTTTAATAAGTATACCCATTTTTAGATTATTTATAGCATATATTATATATAGATTACTTAATCTGAATGCTCTTAGCTATGGATGTAAACGGTGCTGATCATGGCACAATAATAAACATATGTATAAATGTATATATATCTAAAAGTTTATCTAGATCCCTAGTTGCAAGTAGCTCGAGATGGTCGACCTTAGCGCATCGATACATATCCTGGTCAATGTAGAGCCCTATTGTAGCAGGAGGTTCTGGGTTCAAGTATCTTATTGGATGCTTGCTTTGAAAAATGATTTGCATGTGGTTTTGCATGAGGTTCTGGGTTCTGTAGATCCATGTGGCTCATGTTCTTAATAGTGCTTCTTCCCTTTGTGCACCCCCACACTAGCTTGCAAGCTGAACTAGAAGAGAAAAATAACAAGTTTACTCTGGCTACCTCTTTAATACAATTCCTTATTCTCTAGGTGAGACTGAATGGGACTAGCTACCAAGATGATTGTATCTTTTGAATCTTGGTATAAATGGGTTATGACATCTTAATCAATATACTAAACTTGAATCCTGAGCTCAATATTTATCTTTTGCCAAGCTATTGCCTGACCACACACTGGACCGCAGTTTATTCGGCTGCATGTAAAGAGACAACTCGGCAATCGGCACACTGACCTTGTAGAGGCCCATATGCAATTAGAGAATTGGCCCAGCCCATTTTAAGGTAAATGCTCGGCAATAAAAAGATACGATGGTGTGGACTCGGCAAGCTTTGTCATTTACCATGATCGTGACGTCTTGACAACGAATTCAAAGATTTCTACCTTCAAAAAAACAATAGCGAATTCAAACAAAATCTGTCCCTTTCCGCCAGCAATAGCCAAATTCTGGTTACTTCTGGGTTCTTCTTTTATCTTTAGATCTCTCTCATTCGTTTATCTTATTCAACTCTTTCGCTTTCCTTATCCTTGGAAAGTATGCTTTTGTTGAGACGATTGGTCTCTACATAGACCGGGTTGGAGACGCCCACATGTTCTATTTAATTTTGTTGAGCAAAAAGAATAGGCTGCTACGGGTTATGGTCAATACATGCGGTTGGAGTTTTGGCGGCTTAATGGACGTACATACACACTGATTTCTTGGTAGAGATTTAGGATGATTTCCACCTCAAGATAAATGGTTGCTTGTTGCTTGTATTATATAGGCTTGCTTGGTTTTTGGATGCTCTAACCGATGGAGAACCCTCTTCTTTAATTTGCATGGGTGTTATCTAGTACCTATCACCATAATGATACCGGCATAAGCAACAACAAATGGCAATTTAATTAAGATTATATTATATTGCATGCTCTTGAATATATTTTATGCATGATTTAGGCACATGCTTATTCTTCAAAGTATTCCTGCAAAACCCTGTATTTTATGGTAGGACTCATTTTTAATCATACTCGACAAATAAGAGCACATATCTTGATATTTACGGAGTATATTTAGAATCATATTCACATGCTAAAGCTTTCTTTATCCTATTTTGATTTGATGAGTTAAGAATTCCTAGATGAGTTAGACAAGCTAATAATTACTATTTTTTTGTTTTTACTGATTTAGCACAAATGTTTACATTGTCTTGTGATCTATTTAAAAGTAAGGCAATATTGATATAACTATCATGATATAATCCATGAATTTTAATCCAATGGGCATGGAATGCATGGGGACTGGTTTGATGCATTAATTCAAAAAAAAAATCCATATTGATTTTATGGAGAGCAAACAAAGCTCTACAATACATCCATAAACACATGCACATGCATGATAAAATGAAAACATCAATGTGGCCATTGCAACATACACATGAGTAAAATGATAATGCCGCCAAACACAAACTGTTTCATTAAGAGTGATGCTAAATTAACATGGGCTCTGAGCTATCTAATCTTGGAAAATCAAGTTTATTGGAGGAAAAAGAATTGGAATACGACAATGTTGCTTTAGGAAAATGGGAGGTAGAAAAAAATCTTGGTTTTGAATGAATAATTACTTATAGGACAAGGAAATATCCCATCAAAGAGTCATTCCCTTTGAAAACTCCAGCCCTGATACCTTGGCTTCACGTAGAAACCAGCTCACAGATTAACCCGTCCGGACAAAATTCTATAACTCCATCGCTTTCATTGAAAATTGGCACGAACAAAGCCGCAAAATTCTCGGTGCCGACATAAATCCTCATCGACAACAACAAGCGGCCAAAAATCGTGGTAAATCTCATGCGGAACCCACTATAATACCGCCCGAATTGCTTCTTTTAGGCTGGCGCGAGCTCTTATTGTCATGTCCTAAATGCAGAGCTAACAGATGCCGCACACTTACAACTTACATGATAGATCATACAAGCAACTACAATTATATCAAAGTAATAGTAATTTTTAAAAATTAATTTTATCATAATCTTATACAAATAATTTTTATAATCAATTACTCCAAAGTGATAAAAGTCAGCATATGCTAACTATTTATTCAAATAAAATGTTCTGACTAGTCTAAATAGTCTAGCTAGAACTCCAGTCACCAGGAATACCTACAGAAAATCTAGCACACTCCTCCAAGTCCCGAGTAATCATGAATCTGGATCTAAAAAATAGAGAAAGAAAATATAATAAGCTACATTAGCCCAATAAGCAACAATATACCCTAAAGTAGGGGTCTAAGCATGCCAAGTAAATAATTAGTCAAAGAGCAAGCTATTGACTAGGGATAAATTAATATTTGAATAATACATATATCTCTCTTGAATTTTAATATTATTTTCATAAACTGATACTAGAAATTCAACATCATGCATAGCTATGTAACCTAGTGCCATTGAATAATCCCTATTAGCGAGGCCAGATCATAGCCGACCTAAGAATACATATATATAAAATAAATTTCATAATCTACCTACTCATATTTTCCAAATTTCATAACATCAACCATAACATATTTTAAAATAATTATTATCATAATAATAACATGCTTGACTCGTTTAATCAAGTATAAAACAAATATCATAATCAAATTTAATAAACTAATTGTCATTTACTAAAAATTCGGAAAACACATTTTGAAGTGTTAAGTTACTTACCTCTTTTCGCTTCAAAATTCTATTCCAATTAGACGGGTTAGGTTCACCTCTTTTAATATTATTAAAACATCATGATAAGATATGATAAGTATATCTATCCTAATAAGTATATCTATCCTAAGTATATATCATAAACTGTATTATATTTATAATATTATTTATAAATATATTATTTAATAATTATATTTATATTTATATTATACTATTTATTATATATATTATAATTATTTATTATTTATTAATATTTAGAAATTAATATTTATAAGTAGTTAATAAGTAATTAATAAGTGCAAGGAATGTGGAACTAAATAAAATAAGTGTACCTATTCATCTTTCTACACGAATATGTATGATAATTCGAATTATCATTATTTTAACAACCAAGCAAAGTCAAAAATTAAAATATTACTGGAAATACAACTTTATGCCCCTAAATTAGATTGGTCAAGTGGCAATGCATGATTGCCCGGACCAGTTCGAGCAAGGTGAACATGACTGATCAAGATGACCTATAATTTAAGTGGCTCAATAAAAATCGAGGATAACCAAATTCTAGAGTACCTAACAAGGCGATCGTTGTATCCGCCTGCGAACATGGCAGCGGTTGTGCATGACCCAACAACTGGCGGCCATTTGAACGGTATCGAGAGTCATCACCAGCTATGACTCTGTGTGGTCTTATTCTCTCAACGACCAGCAGGTCGAGCAGGAGAATACAGTTTCTCTATTTCGGTCTATTTTTTTTGGAATTTTCGAATTCAACTTAGGTGGGTGATGCCAACTTCAATCCTGTATGGACCCTATGGGCCGGTTCTCACCCTTATAATATAAGAAGAACCACGTCGCCCTCAAACGATCACCATCGTCCAGTTTCTCGGCGATAGAATTCACGGAGGGGTCACGTTGTGCGTGGGATCTGAGTCATCTGACGCAAGCCCACTCCTAAATCTCCCACCAACGCCGATGGAAGTATCTCCCGTTAGGTAAATGCATCGCCGGATATGGCCAACCCCAATATCTTACCTTTGTGCAACCAAAACAAAATTTATTGTACATCTTTGGGACGTCGTTTAGATTAAAGCAACTATTTCTGGCTCTTGGTTCTAGAGGCAGCAGAGATGCCAGAAATCCACACTGCTACTATGACTTTGTACCTAACGGTGTCTTGATTTTAATTATGTAGCAGCACGAATACAACCCTTCAGCTAAAAAGTAATCAATGAAAAGCAAAACAAGCTACAAGAATCCGTTAGCAATTGCAATTAAATTGTCGCATACTGTACTCGAACCATATAAGGTCATGAGAAAATGCGCGGCCCTGCTGAATCACACCCAAAAAATATGAAATCAAGCATAAAACATACTAACTTGCATAAAAAATGTGATAAAGTGTGCTAAACTGTGGCCAACATAACTGTACTATGAACCCTTTCTAATCTAAAATTAAATCATTTGCTAACTTACCTTGTAGTGAATACTTATCTTACTGAAATCATTATTTGACTAAGAGCTAAGATGTTCAAAAGCATTTTTTAATATGCAAAGCAAAATAATAATAAAAAAAGTTATCTTAAATTCTTAATATTACCATGTGATTTGAGGATGCCAACAAGTAGAATTGATAAAATCATTAGAAGTTGGCATCGGTCGATATCTTTGAATCATTAGAATAGTTTTTTTTTCCGGTGAGATTCTAGAATAAAAAAAGAAAAAGAAAACACCAAAACAGCGTTACAAAACTCAGGAAATGCCATGGTAATTGATATTTTTACAATGAATATAATATAAACATAGTTCTCATGATATAATATTGAACTATTATGATGCAATGGTGGTGTCACAAAACCATATCTATTATAACTGCCGTATGTATTACTATACTGCAGGCTGTCATTTATTCTCGTTCTCGAGGCTCCTTTTTCCTTGATCGCGTGCGGGTGGGCGAGTTAAACAGAGACATGGGGAGTTGGTGCCTTGGTGGTGGTCGCCACCTCCATTGGCAACTGAAAAGCAGCAAAAAGCCATTCTTTCCTTCCCAAGGAGGAGGTTTCCTGCAAGCGAGAAGTAGGAAAAAAATTTACCGGTTAGATTAAGCGGCAACTGTTCATGATATGATGGTTTTGATGCAGAAGTTGGTGCAGTGTCAGTTTGCAGGTCACCTTCAGCTGAAAGAATATCAGAGCACGGTTGCAGCATGTAGGGTGGTAGTGGGAAAGGTAGCATTTGACAGCTTTGCTTACTAGTTGGTAGGATGTACTGCCCTAACTCCCCAGCAGCTCATTATATATGCTTCTGAGTAATTTATAAGTTCTCATTTTAATCTCAGAATGCGTCCCGATCGTCCTCCATGCTTGGTTATATATGAAAAAACTCTTTTCATTAGTTCTCTTTCCTTGTTAGGTTGAGATCGTTGATAGAGCTACGTGTACGAGCACGTTGGAAGAAAATTAATGAATGCATGGTTATGATATATTTCTTTTTACTTCCTATTATTTTCTGAGTAACTATATTAATAAATAAAGTCTTATATTTTGTCCATTTCCTTTTTATCCTTGTATTTAAGAAATAGATTAAATATTTTTTTTAGAAAAATGTGCTGGCATGGAATCGTAAATCTATGTTAATATTAAATATTCTTTTTTTCATTTATGTACAGTTTATTTATTTGACAAAAATTGATTCTTTGTGAACTATTGCTCCGAACAATTTGTTTTAAATAAAATTACAGAAATCAAAATAAAAAATATTTGATACTATTATTTTCTGATTATTTTATTATTTTATGAAAATTATAATAAAAAAATCTTAATTTTATTATTTTTAAAAATAAAAATTATATTTTTGCCCCCATCGCTGACATCACTTTTATTGTCGTTGCCATCACTCTCGGTTGCTGCCGCCGTTGTTTCTTTATTCAAAGGCACGATTAACACGTCATTGTTCTGATTTACTTAACTCTATATTCTATCATATGGAATATGTTTTTTTAAAAAAATATATAAATAAGTTTGGTTGGAGTTTATTTACGTCTTCAGAGCCTTGCTTTTCAACCCAATCGCTTGTATACCTACAGTCACAAGCTCACCATTCCCACCTTTAGTTAATGCTCATAAGATGAAACTTTACCGACTTTACAAACCAAGACAGCAGAAAATAAGGAGAAGAGGAAAGAAGTACCAAGACTTTGAGTCGTGTACAACTCTTTAGAGTTAGAGAGCAAGTTGAACATAGCAAACTAACATTCTCTCAGCTTGTAGCTTGTTAGGACACTATGGGATTTGCACAATAAAATTTAAAGTGCTTATATATCTGTGCAGTGGGTGATCTAATGGTAGCTAGAGTTGCATATATAGAAATTATCCTCTTCTTGTAGAGTGGCTTTTTGTTTTGGAGACGGAGGAGGAGAAATTATTACATGGACTAGGTTTAGTGGATCAGTCCAAATTTTAGGGCATTTTGTATAATATAGTGAGTGATTATTGGACTGGTCCAGTAGACCTGGTCTATCTAATAATTAGACTAAAGAGGGCAAGCGCGGGTTAAAATCTCCTAGCAAAGTGAAGGTTGGGGGAAAAACTCAACTGAAAAATCCAGCACGTATCCACCACAGAATCGTTTAGTTTTTGATAAGAGACACCCAGACCCAAACAAGGTGGTGGGTCCTGCCCACCAGATGGCCTGATGCATTAGACGACTACGCTTAGGACACTACACCGGTTTTCGTTTTTTATTTTGTCTGGATTCAACGCGATCACCTTCTAGAATTAAAAGAGAACAACCAAATGGAAACAGAAAAGGCCAAGCAAATATAAGGAACCCAACTACAAGGAACAATAAAGAATACAGATGCTGTGACGTAGTTGTTTTCTAAAATCCATATGATTTCTTTTTGTATGATCAAATCGTAACTCATACAATCTCTGTAAGTAATTAATTAGAAAGATGTCATTTTGGAACCTGGGTTTCTTGGCCTTGCCTCTTTGCTTATTGGTCCCCTTTTGTCATATAGGGAGAAAGAAATGCTACAAGGTATTGCATGCTTTGAATATTCTGCTAGCCATCCACGACCTTAGGCCTTAATGCAAGAGTGGTTGGCAAGTGATGATTTGTGATATGCAGCATGTGATACAAATGAGAATTATTTTTGAAAACTTGCCGAAGCTCTAAGCACTTTTATTTTCATTAGAGAAAAATATTTCACACGATTCTTGATATGGATAGGGCTCAAGAATGACATAGCAAATAGAGATGGCGACGTTTAACTATTTAATTTGTCTAACTTGTTTCAATCCATTGCAGATCGAGCTGCATTATTTGTTTAATCACCGGTCAAGTTTGGATTTTACGAGGTGGATTCGGATTAATAAATTTTTGACCTACCATGTTTTTGATCCGATCTATATCTTATCCAACCTAATTTGATTGCCGTCCCTAATAGCAGATACACTTTTTTTACGAGTTCATTCCAAGCTAAGCTATAACCAATATATATTATTAATTTTTTAACTAAACTTTAGATGTACTTGTGCAGACCAAAAAAATTTCACATCATTTAGAAATAAACAAGGAAAAAAAAATGAAGGTTGGGCTATGCTGGCAAGTTTTACCCCTTCTCTTCTTACCATCATAGTCATCCTTCTTAATTTATTAGGTTAAAATACAAGTTTTTTGCATGGATATCCTTTCAAATATCAGATTTTGTATGAATAACCTTCCAAAATTGATATTTGTATGTATACCCTTGTAAAACTCCGTTATTCTACAAGTGCCCGTAATATCACGGTTGTTCTAACGGTGTTAAGAAAAATCATATTTATATTAATTAAAAATAAAATAGAATTTTAAAATTACGTTATTGTTCCTGTCTTCTTCTTCTGCTATCAGGATCGCGATCTATTTGCATGTCTACCCATTAAGAATATTTTAGTCATTTTAATTAGAAACCGTTAATTTTTTAACGTCGTTAGATAGTATGGGTACATATGTAAAAATAAAAATAAAAAGAGAATAAAATGACAAAACAAGTATTTCACGAGTGTATACATGCAAATATCAATTTTGAAAAGATATTCATGCAAAATTTAATATTTAGAAAAATATTTATAAAAAAAATTTAAAATAATTACTATTGAAGCAACCGTCTGATGGACGAGACCAATCTCAACTAAAACAGTGCATGGTTGCGTCCGTGGCCAGGCTCTTCCTCCACATGTCACCGACAGCCAGTACCTCTCCGTGAGAAAAGATGAACGCGATACTTTTGGTGGTATGTGAAATGAGTATAAAGGGTTGAATTTTTTATTTGTACGTTTAAGAAAAAGGTGATTGGAACCCATCACGGAGCATGGAAAGGAAACAAGGCATCCTCAGTCCCCCTCCACGCCACGACAGCCTCTCTCTATCCAATAATACTACAGAATGCAGTGAATCAAGAAGCTCGGTTAATTCCTCATTGGCTTCAGGAATTTGATGATGAGTGAATCCTAGATTCTATATGCAGAACCATGAAAGGTAGAAAAGATCAGCTACCAGGGCATTTTTTAATGGTTGCAAGACTACAAAGTGATGGAATAAAGTCCTTAGAGGTTATGAATCAATTCAGTAAACATTTCAGAATTCGATGACTTTTACTTTTGCCAATTTGAAGCAAGCACCAAATTTAGAACATTATGGACATGACAGAATTTCTTCAAAAGCGAAGGATGAAGATAGCCCCTGTAGAGTTTTTTATGGACATTATGCATGCATGCATGCATGCATGCAGGAGATTAAAATATAAAAAATATAAAATAATAAGCTACAAAAGGTCAAGGCATATCTTAAGATCTCTAAAAAATCATTGATGATCACTGTGGTGAGATATCTTAAAAGATGAGAGCACGGACAGATCTTCCTCCCCTTTTACTTTTTTAGTATCTACCTACTTAATGGGATAGGTGCATTTAGGAACATAGAATTCCAATTGCCCTAGAGTTTTATATTCGATGGATATATGTAGGAGTAGAGTAGAAACATAGCTTAAATAATATAATACCAATAGGTCTATCCATTACAGAGTTCATTAATCAATACAGACCTACACCAACATTTATTATACTACATAACTTAAACAACAAGACCCAAATTAACAGCACCATTATCATAAATTAATTTTAGGCTCTTTAAATACTCATACAACAACTTAGCCCGTATAGCATAATAAAGCAGTGAAACCAGTCTACAATCAATAGAAGCCCATATTTATAATAAATTGCAACAAGTCTCTTCGAAAATGCCTTCTAATGTAATACTTATCCTTGATTAGATCTTTCTATAGATTTTTCGTTGGTTGGAAAACTTACCACCAACAATTAATTAGGAACGCATAAGATTTTTAATCTAGTTAATCTATTATTGAGAATAGGTTACTTGGTTTTGCTAAAATTTTTAAATATTAATTTTCATTATTGCTCTATTAAAATGAAGCAAAATTTATCCAGCTATAGCGGACATTATACCAAAGTTTGAGATAACATATTACCATGTACCATATATACCACCCCTACCCCCGGCAGAAATGCCTTTATTTACCATCATAATGGTTGTGATGACCATTATTTGTCTAAAAAACTAACATTATAATTTTAAATATTAAAATAATCACTAAAATAATGACTATTATAAGAGTGGTATAATAAAAAATAACAGTATTAGCCCACTCTTTGTTATTTGATATTAAAATAATATATTTTTAATTATAATATTCTCTAGACAATATAACAGGTTTTAATTTTTTTATAAAAATTAAAATAAATCAAATCTAAAATAAATATTATTTTATTGAAAAGAAAATATAAATCAAAAGAATGGCAATTATATTTTTTCATGTTATTTACAAGGTGGTCAAAACTGTTATAATAAAATAGTTATTATATGGTTATAATACCATCATTTAAAACCATGCCTTTTATATAGATTGATCGTGAATCGAAGAAAATCATAGCATCATTCCTTGCAATTAATTTATATGAATATCTTTAAACTAGTTATGAATAAGGTGTCCAGAGTTTTATAACCGTGAAATATTCTTCTTCTATCAGTTTAAAAGAATATTCTTCTTTTTTTGGACGGTTTGGACAAAAGTTACAGTTTATTTATGTTTTACTTTATCTTATTTTTCAGATAAACCTTTCACCACCCAGCAACCCTTTTTTTTTTTTATATACCTGCTGGGATTCACGGTGTGAAGTAAACGCAGCGCAAAGACAGTTCTCTACAATCTAGTTTTCACGTCAAAATCCGAACCGTCCATGGAATCAAATCCCCTGGAAAAGTTTTACAACTTTTTCGTAAACGCCTCGGCTGAAAATGGTCGTTTTTGCGTGTTTTCTACGTGAAACTTCCTTATCCAAAATTAATAAAAGAATTTCTGTCTTCTTTTTTTTTTTTTTTTTTTTTTTGCTAAAGAAAAGGGGTAGGGGGGAGGAAGGGACAAGCCCATCCCCGCGTAGCAGCCCCCACTGGGCCCCCGCCCCACCAGGAGAATGTTCGATGCGGGCAGAAATGGCCATGTGTTGGGCACCCCGACCGGTTTTACTCATACCCTCCCCACCCGTGGGCCCGGCTCAGCTACTCCTCTGAGCTCTGGCTCAAGTCCCACGTGTGAGTACGTCACACCCGGCACCACCCCGGCTACTAGCAGTTCAAGAGCGGTCCTACACCACAAGTTCAAGCAGTGGCCAAAGTAGTAAGCTCCGGTCCACAATTTAATCGTCGCCGCAGCGATTCGAACTTGGGACATGGTTAGAATTGCTGTCCAGTACCACTAGGCTACCACCTTGGTGGCAAAGAATTTTTGTCGTCATCGTTGTCATAAATTCCCAATACCGTCCGGAATCATGAGTTGTCCACTTTTAAGACAGCTATTCCTGAATCACAGCCGTCCATCTTAATTATCTTGCCTTAATCGAATGGATGGTGGGTGATCAACCCATACGAGGGAGAATTGTTCAGACGCGTGGCACGTTAATAACCGATTGATTTGATATCATAAACAGCCAGATTAAAGAGATTAACCAACAAACAAAATCGAATTAAACCCACTAGCAAAAGCCCAAAAGCTATTTTCTCCGCTCCTCTCCCAGCTCAGTTATCTATCGCCCTTATCCTCCTTTTTTTATATATTCATTTACATTTTTCTCGATTATTAACACTAGCAAGCGGTAGGATGCACCGTGGAACATCACATTATGGAGCAGGCGTTGGGGTTCTCGTCGCTGAAGAGCTGCGGTGCGGTCGCCATCATCTCCATGCGGTAACCGTACGGCTCGTAGTAGTTCATCATATTCACCTCAGATACCGGCGCCGGCGCCACTAGCGCCGCCACCGTCGGCGCCGGTGGCGGTGCGGGCTTCGCTCCGTCGTCCTTCTTCCCTCCATCCTTTTTCTCTCCACCGTCGCCGCCCTTCTCCTTCTTCTCGCCGTCGCCGCCCTTCTCCTTCTTCTCGCCGCCCCGGCCGCCGTCGCCTCCCTTCTCCTTCTTCTCGCCCCCGCCGTCGCCACCCTTCTCCTTCTTGTCGCCTCCGCCTCCGCCGCCGCCGCCGCCGTCCTTCTTAGGCTGGACGATCTCAATGGTTCGCTTCAGCTTTTCTTTGAGGATCGCCGGGAGGCTGTTCGCGTCCATCGTGCCCTTGACGGTAACCAGATCCTTGGGCGCGTCGATGCTGACGTGCTCCACCCCTGGATATAAACGTAATAACGAGAAATCAGCAGGGTCATTTTGCGGTATTTAAAGTGATAAACCCGTGCAAATCCTTCGTCAGATGCGGACTTGTACCGGTCAGAAAAGGCCGAACTACCAAACTTATCATTAACACCGTTTTATTTATTTTATTCAATAATAGCTGCTTTATTCCATTCTTTTGAAAAAATTTAGGGGATTTATTTGTTATCCAAAAAAATTAATAAATGCAATCGATTACCTTTGATTTTGAGAATGGTCTTCCTGATTCTCTGCATGCAGCCTTCGCAGTGGAGGCGAATCTTGAGCACCACGGTGGAGACCGCAGGCGGCTATTAAATTCCAAAAATAGAAAAATCAGTAAATGCACAAAATATTGATCAATAATTATAATTAAAAATAATAATTATTATGGCGTGAAGAACAAATTGATTGAGTAATTTACCGCTTTGGGTTTGTTGTCGTCGGATTTCTTGGCATCGTCGGCGGCAGGCTTCTTGACGTCGCCGGCGGCGGCGTCCTTCTTTGGGGGGTTCGCGGGGGAGATGATGTCGACCTTCCTGCGGATTTTGGCCTCCACCCGCTCTTTGACCTTCCAGGGGTCAGCTTTTCCGAGCACCGTGAGCTTATTGCTCGCCGTGTCCGCCTTCACGCCTTCCACTCCTGTGACCAATCGACCTAGTTCAGATTCCGCATATAAAATAACTGTAGGGAAACGGATTTCCACGCTTACGTGCGCCGAAGGCAATTTAGATTTTAGAAAGTTTTTTGTCCAAGATTTTAGACAAAATTTGGTAATGATGGATATTCCCACGTATTAAATACGGAGAGAGAAAAAAAAGGGGGTCGCGCTAGGTACAAGGGGGCTACTTGCTAACGTGCACCGGTAGGAACGGATATTTCCAGAGTTCCCGTTGTCTCCCTTCAGCTCATGGAATCGAACCACGATATCCAAAATAAATCCAATTCATATAATACATATAGAGCGAGAGAGAGAGAGATTTGACCTTCTAATCTTCTGACCGAGCGTTTGATCTTCTTGGCGCAGCCCTCGCAATGCATATCCACCTTCAGCACCACCGCCGGCGGACCCTCCTCTTTCTTTCCTCCTGCTCCGCCACCGGCGCCGCCGCCTCCTCCTCCTTCCTTCTTCTCCCCATCTCCCTTCTTCTGCTTCTCCTCTCCCTTCTCTTCCTTCTGAAACCAAAACAAGAAAAAAGGTCAATAAAGAAAGCCATCCATAATTACTCCTGAAAGATATCAGAGTTAAACTAAGAGAAGCCATCCTCACCTCACCCATATCTTTGGCGCTCGCTCGCTCTCTCTCTCTCTCTCTCTCTCCCTCCCTCCGGAGAATTGCAGGCGAAATATAGCTTGGGGGGTGAGATATAAATAGGATGAGACTTGAGAGAACGGGGGATGAATACTATTTCGGATTCGGATCGTAGAGACTTTTATGTGAACGCAGCATGAATGACCATCATCATCAGCAGAAGCAGCATGCCCCATGCATGCATGTGCGACGTGGGACCCGTGAGGCCGTCTTCTTTTTGTTTTTTCGTCGTCTTTTTGGACTCTAGAAGAGGAAGAGGAGATGACGGGGTCCAAAACACGTGGTATTATTAAGGGCCGACGTGGATTGCCCATAGATTGATATATTCAGGAATAGAGCAGGCATGTTTCCAAAAGAGCCCTTGAATGTTCCCTAATTCTAAAACTAGACCTGTTGCCGAGGTTAATCTGGATTTCGGGCACCAATCTAAAGCTGAAACCTTGTCCCCCTCCCCCATTAATGGTATTATTCTATCAATAATCAGGCAACAATCTGGGCAACCATTTTAGGTTCGATGTACTAAACCTCATGTTCATTAATTGCTTATAGTTTGTCTGCCATAAATTTGACCGTGCATCATACATATCAAAGTTGCAAACATGCATATTGATGCCATTAAAATGACATCCACACTATGTTTAATACCTAGTTAATTAAGAAACCAAGAAATTATTTGAGTTTGAAATTCCTAGAATGATCTCACAAGAACTCAAGTCTGTGGCTTACAAATGCGCGAAGCAGTAATTTAGATATGAGTTGTTGATTATAGTTACTTGGTATATTTATGTTCAAGCTTTTCCTTTTTTTGCTTTTAAATATTTCCATTTTTGTCTCATTATGTCAATAATAGCCATTGGATCTAGTTAGGTGGGATCCATAAATTTATTTTTAAATAAATTTCTAATAAAGAATTTTAGGTTTAACTCATGGTTTTAAATAGCATCATCATAAAATAGTGTCGGAATAACCATGAGCAAAAGTTTTACAGCACCTTGCATAAAACTTCAAAATGTTTTACAGAATTAACATTTATGAACTCTATATCCTAACTAGAACATTTACTTTCAATATATATATATATATATATATATATATATATATATATATATATATATATATATATGACTAATAGATGTAGACTTTAATTGGTTGTAAGGATGAAAATGGCTGAGCCTGTTATGCCCCTTATCTGTAAATAAAGCAGTGAATGGCTGAAAGTAGATAAGATATCTAATTGATAGGAACTTGCTACCAATAAAATGGTTGAATAAATAATGTTGGCATTCAATTAAAAACAGATATAAAACAATCTTAGTCTTGAAATATGAGCTATATTAACAACAAATGTTTTTTCTATAAGGATGATTCTAATAGTATTATAAGTTTTCTAAGTCAAAATATTTCCTTATAGTATTATTTTCATAGGGGCTTATGCGCAATAATTTTTCATTCTCCACGGAGACTAATAATTGATATAGCCATGGATCCAGAGTTATAATGTTACATTTTTATACTGATATTCAAGTATATGGTATTGTTATTCAACATACAGTTATAGCAAATTATGTTAGAAATTATTCGATAGTATAAAAGCATTCATCTAACATATATTTTTTTATTATTTTCAAATTGCGATTTTTCTTGTGATTGCTTCAACATGAAATGAACTGTTTAAATGATTCCAAAGGATAGGCATCATAACCAAACAAAATGCCACCATAACCAAATTTTGGGCCAAAAAGATCTTGGTTCTATCAATATCAAGTGGCCATGATTTGATCTAGGCATATTTAAAGCTTATATTCATTATCTCTCTATTCCCTATCATACATATCTTGCTCTTTATTTCAACTAGACCACATGCAATCTGCAATGCACCTTCTCTTTCTTTCATCCAGCATTCACCATCTAGTCTATGTAAACTCATTATCCACCACAAGCCTGAAATATGCACTGTCAACTCTTTTTAATTAGTTATAAATCTAAAACCCCCAACATCTCTCTCTCTCTATGCGTCCGCGCGCACGAGTATGCGCGTCTCCCACTACATGCCTCTCTCTCTCTGTGTGAAGGGAAGGGATCTAAAGGAGTTTGTATCATCCTCTCATGAATTCCTGTTCATGTACAATTCTATCTAATTAAATCACCATCCATTTATTTAAGTAGGTTCCACTAATCAATATATAGTGGTTTTTTTTTTGGGCACAAATCAATATATAGTGCGCATTTCACACGGTAGGGATGAATGGAAACATGAAATAGAGAAGCTAGAACCGGACCAAGAGTTAAAATCCTCTTCTATTATAGTCATCGAAGTTTCCTAAAAATAAGAAGTTTGATAGGTTTTACTTGGTAAGTTTGAGTGTCGTGTGCTATCAACCTCATCCTGTTGAGCTGAGGTTGAAAGGTTTTCAAAATGATTGCAGCTTTTATTTTCTGGACCAAGTTAAGCATCAACTGGTCCAGTTTAACAGGTATGTGGACAAAACGTTAAACTATCCAACCTAACCTAAGAATGAACTGTATCGATAAAAATAAATTTAATTGAGGTCTGAACAACCTAAACTAATTGCACCAACGCTCAGCAAGATCGCCATCCTAGAACACAAATGAACATGAAAGGAGAGGTGACTAAATTTTGAGAGATATATTAAGCATGTACACAATGACAATCCCTCACATAGAAACCCAAAATACAGATAAATGGAAATGCCCGTGAAATTCTACATTCTATATTATACTTGAAATATTTTCTTATAAATTCTGTTCATCAACTTTTTTGAAAATAGAGAACCTTTTTAAAGTCTCCATCCTTTAAAAATAAAAAAAAATCAAATGATCATAATTTGTTAAAAAGCAAATGCAATTGAGCTTCATAATATTGGAGGAAAGAAAAGGTAATCATAATTACAGTACATTAGGAAAGATGTTATAGAAGTGCAATCAACTATAATTTATTTTATTTTAGACATGAATTATTTATTCAAATTTTTATCTTTTATTTGCATATGCTCTAAATTCATTATAATTTTAAGAATAAAATAATTAAAATAATAATGATGATGTGCAGATATATCAAGTTTATTATTTTTAGAGACATCCCACTTGACCTATAATGACCTCACTGTCATCGTAATGACCTACCACATATTGGTTTAGTGGGCTAATGACCTCATTGTCACCTCTGATGCTATAGTGTACATTGATAAAATTTTGAGCACAAGGCTTCACTATTACCTGGGCAAGGTTTTGGATTGGATTTGGTCCTCATTACAAAATTATAAATCATTCATGGATAAGATATAGTTGATATCCTTGTGTGATCAATTATGTTGTCTTAAGTTGGGTTCTTTCTTTTATTTTTTTTTTGGAGCTTTTTGTTGGGTTCTTCAAAACAAACCTGATTTGAAAATCCGGCCGATGACAAGCCCCAGAGAAGTTCACTTGTATATACGTTAGCTCATCCCACGATAGCTTCCAAGTAAAAACCTATGCTAGAAGCAGTTGAGTTTCTATTGGGTCTCCAACCAATTCTATGGCTGATGAAGCTTAACAGTAATGTTGGGATATCATATATCCATTTCCCAAGATGGGCCATCATCCAATTGTATATATCCGATGAAGCTGCGCTTTGATCTTTTGATGCATTTTTTTGATATTCTCAAGGAGCCTTTGAGCTCATGCTTGGCTTCCTTCCTCCTTACTATTCTTTGGTGTAAAACCAACTGTAAACTCTAGAACGAAAGGACTTTATAGTAGATAGCCTAAACAAACCTCAAATGGTGACTTTTCAGAGAAACCATGGATAGCTCGATTGTAGGCCAACTGCTTAGGTTGAACCTTGTCATGTGCCACTATTGAAGTCCTTATCACATGCTTCCATATAATCCAGAAGAAAGGAGTACTAGTATCAAGTGCATGCATGCAGTAAAAGAAAACCAGCTACATAACTGGCTGACTATGTTCTGTAAGAAGAGTAATTATATTAAAAATTATTTTTTAAAAAAAAAGAGAAAAAGGGTAAGAAAATATTCTCCATTTAATATTCACCTGCATGAAACACAAGAGCCTGCTATAAAGTAAAGGACAACTTTTGAAACAACATGAAAAAAAATATATATGTGAAACCACCTCTTATATTATGCACAGGTGCCTATTCTTAGACAAAATAATTTTAAAAGCTTGCAGTGGGCTTGGATGTATGAGAGAAGTACAGAGGCTGAATAAAGAGTCCTGCTTTATATATTAAGAAAGATTTCGAGCCCTGCAGTATGATCATGATTACCTCCCAGCAAATAATTAAAAATCTGAAAATTCCAAGAAAATTATAATAAATTCTGGAACCAAACTTCATAAAATTATTAACAAATTTCTTTAGTACATATCTTTTGATGGAAATCCTTTTGTGTACATTCATGGCATATCTCATATGGCCTTCAAATCTCCGCATGTCTTTGAAATATCAAGCTTGTTAATCCACCTCTGATCGGCAAAGTGGGCACAGCTGTTGCTGGAACAACTTCTCTATAGAGTGATTGTGGAACGAGTGGGAGCACGTCAACTTCCACACTTCGTTTTCCACCTTATCCAACTCAAAACAAGTACAGCAATCCTCCTCCTCCTCTTCTTCCGATGATTCCTTAAGTCCATCATGTTGTTGTCTTCATAGGTCTCAGTTTTCACTTCGCTAAACTCCACCACCTCACCTTCGCCCTCATCGATCCTTGCCGCCGTCACCGCTGCCATGCATTCAAACCTCGACACATCGCGTGTCCACTTCTTGGCCAGCTTCTTCTCGAGACCGCCAAAGTCCAGTTACAACAGAATGCCTTCGAAGATCTTAATTAAGCGTGGTGCAAGAGTCTAACAGGGAATTCATGTCTTGGAAGAAGTTTTTGCTGCATAGATGCATCCGGGTGCCGTTCTTGATCGTCTCATCATTGAGCCACCTGCACTTGCGGCTGAGGTGGAAGAAGATCTCGAGGCAGAAGTTGCAGGTCTTGGAGTTCTTCATTCTTGGTAGGAAGTGTGAGACATTGTAGTATATATATAAATATATGCATATGCATGTATATACATATATACTTAGGTATACACATAAATATATACATATAAAAATTGTTCAATTTTGCATTGCACTTAGATGCGAAAGCATTTTGCTTTAAAAGCTGTGAGAACAAGAAAATGTTTCAAACTTTTAATTTTTGTCACACAAGGTAACTTTGATTTCTAGGCTTAGCACATATTTGGTACATGCAATACATACATATGTACATGCATACATATATAGACATATATACATACAAATGTATATAAGTACGTGTGTGTGTGTATATATTTATGTGTAGATACTTCTGTATATACATAAATATGTTCATATATATGTACGTATCTATATAACTATATACATATACATACATATCCACGCACATGTATATGTATATATACATACAACTTAGCTTTGAGATAATTGATGTCTCCATGTGATCGTTGTTATCTCCATATTCACATATACATGCATACATACATACACATATATGTATGTATGTATGTACATATATTTCTTAGTTCTGAAAATTTTGGAAGTTTTGATGCTTGTCTCACAAACATTTTATATGCATCTAGCACTCGACAAATATGCACTCGTAAAATGTATGCATTGACTGTCTTTTGACGAGCGAGTATGTATTTAACTATCAAACTACACTCCTTTTGGTGTACTATTTTCGAGCCTCATGAAGATAAGGCAAGCCTCCCCCATAGATAGGAGAAATAAACTCAACCCCACTCATCTCTCTAAATCGAGAGAGAGAGAGAGAGAGAGTGTGTGTGTGTGTGGAAGAGAGTTTTCTCTCTCCCCCCCCCCCTTTCTCTCTCTTTCTATATATATAGGGCTATCCTACTCCGCTCCTCCTTTATTTCAATTGGAGTACTTGCTAGGAGATACTCGAGTCATACTAAGAAAAAATGACAGGAAAGGTTTCTTTGTTGTTGCTGCTCTCCCTGGTGCAAACCAGTTTATTTTGAAAAACATGAAACTTCATGATCTAAACTACATCGATGGGCGAACACATGTTTTGCGGAAAAGTCAAATCCTATTTTTATTTCAAGAAAAGATTCTGGAAATGATTCTTGATAAGTTCAGCATGTCTTTATAAAATCTTGTCTCAAAATTTATGTGATTTGATCTTGAACAAGTTATATTAAGTTTCATCCAAGTTCAAGCCAAGCTTGGTTAACCATTTATATACCAAATCGAGTTCAAGCAACCATACTTTATGTGCATCTACTTTATTACATAACAAATCTTATATGCATCTACTTTGATGACATCATGTCTATTTTTCAAATTCATCTTTTATACTAATTTGCACCATCCAAATCTTAATCTCTAAATTTATTGTCTAATTTTGAATTGGGCTCCAACCTAATTTCTTCTTTTAGACAAAAAGATATCTTAATTATTGTCTCTAATGGAGTCAACACTACTGCTAACTTATGCTTAAGAATTTCCATTGAATTATAGAAAATCAAGCCCTTAACAGATACACAAAACCTACAAAACACGCCACCATGATACTATAGAAAAATACGGCAATGATTAACCAATACTTTATCTATTGATGTTATCTTGTAATCCTGTTTGTAACTGTAGCACCATAAGCAAAAATTTCTGTTTTACGCTTGGAAGTGCATACAAGGATGTGTGATCAACTATCCTCAACTCTTTCATGCTAGTGGGGCCATCCATATTGGTATTATGCATACTAAAGGGTACAAGAAGAGGGAACAGTGGAGGAGATTTAATGTCCTTGCTTGCATTATTGTCTTTGAAATTGTATTATTACCAAAAGTTAGTGCTGCCAACGAGACAGGTTTTGGGCCATGACATCTTAAACTTGAGCCCAACTTGAATAACCTATACCTTATGCCATTCAACTTGAGTCTAAATTGACTAGGCTCACACTTGGCTCAAAATTGACAGTTTAATATTTTTATCTATAAATGGTACAAAAGGAGGGAAGATGTATATATTATTTAGGTTACAAATGATCACCATTTACTTATTCTAGTGATCTTTGAATATTTTCGGACAGAAAAACTGCAAATATCATTATTATGCACGCTATATTTTTTTAATCCAAGAGTGCAAATGCAGATTTTGACCTATAACTTTACAATCCCTCCAATCTCTAATTTCTGCAATTGCATATATTAGCATATATGTATGTATCAATGTATATATTTATAAATATATTTTATAATATGCCAGAATATTTTTGAGATTATGTGGCTCTCAATTCTTCCTATTAGAGAACAATGAAATGACACTCAAATTGAAAACCAATCCCATTAATCATGACTCTAATATATAAAATTGCTGGAAATAAAAAATCATGAATTTTTAAGATCTTTTACTTGTGCATCCAATGAAAACAAAAATTGAACTTCAAAATAAATGATTTAGTTTCCAAGTACTTTATACAGCTTAGATGATAGTCAATGGTGTTGATTTTTATTTTGAGGGGCACTTCTTTGATCTTCTTGCTCTACAACAGGTTGCCACCAATTTTTGCTCCTTTATTTCCTTTTTTTATTTATTTCAGTGTTGCTTTCATTCATTAAACCTTTATATAGGTCATCTTATAAAACTTATAACTTCCTACCAAATTATATGTAGAAACTCACAAGATCCATGGACAAATAGTAAAGTTAAAAGATGGGCGTTGAACTGGTCAATTTCATATTCAAGTTGGAAGTAACATGGGCTATAAAGCAGGATCACCCTTGGGCAAACTTAGCCCGTTTGATAGAGTTGTCGGTAGTAGAGTTTTTATAAAAAGCTATTTCCAAAGTATTTTTGGCATGTTTGGTTGACCATGAGAATATGATTCCTGAGAAACAAATTTCTAGGAAGAGGATGCCTAGGAAAGTATTTTTAGCATATTTGGTTGACCATAGGAAAGTGACAAATTTCTAAAGTGCTTATATTTGGTTGGTCATCCACTTTTACAGAAAAATTATGTATAATTTCTATTATGCCCTTAATAAAAATTAGGTCTTTAATGCCTTTTTAATGCTTCTTTAATGCTGAAGGGTTTTTTTGGAAAAAAAGTAAAAATTAAGTGATTCCCGCCTTATGAAAAAGTAACTTTCCCATGTTTCTCATGGAAAAGACTTTTCCATGAAATGTGGGAATCATATTCACATGGGAATACAACTTTTTCGTCTCATTCCTTTGAAAACTCCAACCAAATAAGAGGCATCTCATTACTTTCCCGTTTACCACACTTTTCCTCCTTCTTTTTCCGCGAACCAAACGAGCCCCTAATATTTTTACCAAACACCCTTATTCTATCCAAAAGTATTTTTCGAAGGTCCGAAAGTGCTTTCTGGCCCATCAAAAGCTCTGCCAAACGGAATTTAGTTAAAAAAATTCAAAATGTTTTAGTCCTGAAATGTTTTATATTTTTTTTGAAAACATAGAATTTAACTATATCCTGGCCAGCCCCAGCTAGCAGCAGTCCATGGGCCACAGCTAGTCCTATCCACAACCACAGCATTCAGCAGCCTCCTATAAAAAGTAATTTTTTATTACTTCCGGGGCACCGTCCTGTCCTTGGGCGAGCATTGCGGTTTTTTTTTCCCCGCACCCCTTGTAACATGCTTGGAGCTCCCCCCACCGAAACATACGATCGCTGCTGCCTCTGTGTCTCGCATCCTCCCTTTTGTCTTTTTAGGGTTTCTTCCCTTCTTGATCCGCTCTCCGGCTCGATCGCTCGCCGAAATGGTCACCGGCGTGGGCAACCGCCAGGAGGAGGACGGTAATAAGACTGCCGCGAGCCTTCCCAAGCCCCCCGGAGGCGGCGCCCCCCCGTCGTGGGGCACGCCGGCGCTCTCCGGCGGGCAATCGGCGTCCACGAGCGGGAGCGCCGGGTCCCCCTCGAGCCGGAGCGAGCCGACGACGGCGGCGACGCCCGCGAGTGAGAGCACCTTCGTGCGGATGAATCATCTCGACATCCATGGGGACGATGCCGGCTCCTCCCAAGGGGCAGTGAGGTCAGGCCAATCACTTTGCCCAATTCCTTCATCTTATTTGCAAATTTAATTATTTTTGGGAACAGCATTGCGTGAATTCATGGAGGTTCGGAGGAATTTGATGCGACGGAGGTCATTTGCTGTCGGTTTGGGTTGTTCTGCTGTGATTTGTTGAGGTGATACCACTTCAGTATCTGGAAATTATGGAGGATTAGTTTAATTGTTATTTAGGAGTTCACTTAGAGGAGTTAAAAACAAAATAAATATAATTAGTTACAGAAATTAAGGATTGCAGAAAATACTTTTCACAGAATTTAAAGCCGTAGAAAATCTGTACGGATTTTAAAGCTGCAGTAATTTTTATACAGATTTTTAATCTGCAGAAAATTTCTGTAGTATTTTCAAAGATGCAGAAAATCCTGCAAAGAATTTAAATATGCAGAAAATTTTCTATATAGTTTTTAAAATTACAGAAATCTATTTGCACAATTTTTAGAGTAATATAACTTTCTTAAAAGACTGATTTTTGTAAAGAAAACAACCTACTGAATGAAGTTAAGGCTTTCAAATTTTTATACAATTAGATTAAATCTAATTCTATGCTATCAAATTAAATTTTGATAAATATATATATATATATATATATATATATATATATATATATATATATATATATATATATATATATAGCAATTTCTAATACAATCAAGTTCATGTTCTTAGACTGTCGGAAATATTTTATCTAAAAACTGCTATATATTTATTATATAAAAGTATTATAAAAGTATAATCTACTAGAATAAAAATCAGAAGATTGAAAGAGCTTGTCTAGATCGAGGCGTGTGATATACACTGTCTTAAGAATATGATTCGCCCCCTACGTGCAGGTATGAAGCGATCTCGTCCCCAAGGTACAACAATTTAGCTCAGCCCGATCCTCTAATGAGTACGATCGTTGGGGAGGCTTGATCCAACCGACTTCTTCAGATGCTCAAAAAAAAAAAAAGAATAGAAAGAAGAAAACTTTTAAGAGTGGATGAAGAACTCTGTTTGAGGAAAAAACTCTTGAGAGGAGATAGAGCGCTAATGAATGAGAGAGAGATCGGATTGTTTTGAATTAATTCCAGAGGAGTATTTATAAACTCTATCGGGAATACCGAAGAGACGCGATAGTTTCGAAGATATATAATGTTTCGGAAACATCGTCTCTTTTTGGAAACCAATGTTATCTTTCGAAAAGTCACAACTCTTCTGAAAGAGGCGTCTAAAAAAAATATTTTAAAGCATTTAAAACAACTAAAATTTAGGGGACAAGAAAATTTAAATCTTTTTTTTAATTAAAACTCCAATAAAAATTATCTTATTCTTTAACACATTGAATCCATGTTGAATTACACGCTTGTTGTACATAAAGAATTTGCTATAAATGTGTTGAATGAGGTGAATTTGAGGAAAGGGTCATATGTTTCTTGCATCTTTGAAGCTAGAAGTTTGTTGGAAATTATGTTCCTCTTTGTTGATAGTTCGGCATAAATTCAAGCCTTTTCCTTATTAGTGATTCCATCAGTCTTCGTCAAACATGTCCTTGCCATCTCGATTAGTTCTTTACCATTTCTTTCCACTTCGTGGAGCTCTTAAACTTCTTTGTGTTGCCCTTGCTAGTTATCTGTCCAATCCATCTTTAAACCACTATAACTTATTTATTGCTCTTTTAGGCCATGCAATACTTCAGTTCTTGTTGCCTGAGGATATTTTTTTAGACAGCTCTGTTTAGTTTTTGGTAGATGCTGGGTCACCAGAGGTTACAATCAAGGAAAAGCACAGCTGGCAGCATCAACAATATCAAAGCTATTAGACATCATTTGGAATCTATTTGTGCAGTTGATAGCAAACATGAAAAATATGAGAACTATGTGACAAGAATGCAAGACGTTTCAAACCATAAAATTTTACATAGGATATCTTTTGTTCTTCTTCAGGCATTGTAGTAGCAAGTTCTTGTGATTTAAGAATTTTAACATATTTTTATTGATTCTACATTTTCATAAATTTCATAGGATCCTTGGTGTTGTCTGGTCCATAACAACCCTTAACTCAGTAACAGCTTCAAATTTTTTTCTCCTCTTTGTTTTTTTTCCTCCCTGGAAGGGAGAAGACCCTTCCATGTCGACATAACACTTCTTTATTTCTACCCTGGTTGTTTTTGTGAACTAGGGAGTTGAAGTTGCATGTGAATGCATAAATTTGCCTAATGATGCTGTCTTGATCCAAGCTGGCTGGCTGCATGCATCATGTCCTGGTCTCTACTATATAAGAGACCACACTGGATTATCTTTTATTTAATTCTACTTATGTTTCACTGCTTTCAATGAAAAGAAGAATAACTATATGATCATCTTTTGTGGCACTAACATATATTGGTGTTAATGATAGGGTTGGAGGCTTCCATTGGGTGTCTGCATTTCCCTGTGCCTTTTGCAGTTTAAAAATTTTAAATAAGGCACCAATCAGGAAGATCATTGGCATGTTTCTATTGCTCATACTTTTTTGGAAGGGTTGTGAAACACTTGCACAAAGTTCTTTGAAGAAAGCACTTTGTCACTTATTTGGTGTTTTTGCTAATAGATAATGTAAAAGAACTGTTTAGGTTTGGTTTCAATATTGTTGGCATCTATAATTCTTTAAACCTAAATTGAACTTTGTTTGAAATTCATATCTAGGTTAAGAAATTTGGAATCATGTTTTGGGTTTTGAGGGGGTCCACGATGAGCTGATTTATATTAGAGTTTAGCTAATCTATTTGCTCCTTCAATATATCAACTTCTAAGCAAGGTTTATCTTTTTTTTGTGTCATTTAAGCATATGGCGAAATGTTGATTGTCTAGCTTCTCCTAAAATTAGCTAGTTGATTTTTGCCAGTTTTTTTGAAGTGTTCTATATTGGGCATTACCAAACATTGCTTTTCTTTTTTCTTTTTTTCCCTTTTCAAGAAGTACAACATGTACTAGTGGAATCTTTCTAAATGTTCATAGAAAATCTACTCTTATTACTGACCAGTAGTAGCGTTTTTACTAGTACAGGTGTGAATTGCAGTGGCTTTCATGCAATGACATGGTGAACAAGAGATATGTGGACTTATATTGTAAAGAAATAGTTGGTTTGTACTTAAGGATTTATGTGCATTCTTTAACCTTGTGTGTGGGAATGAAGGTTTTTTGAGAGAAATACCTTTTATGGAAGAATTTAGAGGATCCATAAATTTATTTGGCCTTTCAGATGTATTTATTCTCTCTATATTTATATCTGAGACGTTTATGCCTTGTGGTTGCTGGAATAGGGACTTTCTAGGAGTTATAAGCATGTTAATGATGCTTGAGAAATTGAACTAGTGGAAGCCCTCTACATTTGTTGTAAGGCCCATTCAATTCATAGCAATGATCATTATCGTAACTTGTCTAAGAGTATGGACACCTGCCATACTCTTAGAGAAGACAAGGTTTTAGCAAAATGTCCTGATAAATGCTGGATTGGAATCCAGTAGCCTTCTATACTCGCTGAAACCAGTTGCCAATTTTTTTTAGCAAGAAGCAGAGTCCCTCCATGATGTTAATGATCCATTCACCCTAATCGTATTTCTCAACTTGGTCGTTGATTAGGGTTCATTGTTTGTCTTGAAAACAGTTCTATGATATTTTCTTGAATCCTGCCCCTTTAATATTGATGAACTACTTTGGATCAAATTAAAACTGTGTATGATATAAAGATCAAAAGGAAGGGACTTGCATAATTACAAAGGATCATGTATATTATAGGTTATGGACAAATGCGAGAACCAATGATGTTTTCTAAGATTATGTGAAGAATGAATTAATATTGATGAACTACTTTGGATCAAATTAAAACTGTGTATGATATAAAGATCAAAAGGAAGGGACGTGCATAATTGCAAAGGATCATGTATATTATAGGTTATGGACAAATGCGAGAACCAATGATGTTTTCTAAGATTATGTGAAGAATGAAATTGGGCATAATAGAGGAAAGGCCCTAGCAAGGCTGCTTTTTCTTATTGTGGATCTATAAAGATGCAATCATAAGGAAAATTATGCCTTAAGTTGTGAACCATTAAGTATATTGCTGAGATTTGAGGAAAAATAGGGGGGGGGGAGATTGTACTGATCTGTTAAGAAGGTTTTTCGTGCAACATGAAAGGGGCTTAGTCATGTGCAGTAAGAACCAAAAGTCCTAAACAAGAGCATATGACATTTGTTGGCCTGTTACTATTGTTTGCAAGTGTACTGAAGTAACTTCAAGATCCAGTTAAAACTGTGTATGATATACAGATCAAAAGGGAGGTGCATACTTACAAAGGATCATGTATATTATAGGTTATGGACAAATGTGAGAACCAATGATGTTTTCTAAGATTTTGTGAAGAATGAAATTGGGCATAATCGAGGAAAGGCCCTAGCAAGGGTGCTTTTTCTTATTGTGGATCTATAAAGATGCAATCATAAGGAAAATTATGCTGCATTAGGTCAAATGAAAATATTGAACGTCTTATGTCCTTGATGTAGTTTTGATGACTCTAACATGACCTGTTGCTCCATGGATAGGAGCAATAAAGGGTTCTTAGTCTAAATTATGGGATTGAACAATTGGAACAAGAACTTCTTGATTGCTCATAATCTTTGTCAAGGTTTTGATTGGAATAACAATAGGAAAAGCCTCTATTATTTAGCCGATTGGTTAAACTTCTAGTCCATTGTTCCTTGCTGCGTCTCTGAGATGCTTTTCCAAACCTGTTTAGTGGTTCATAACTGAGCATGAAAACTGGGACAGTGAATTTGGGTTTTGAACATTTTATTTTTGCATGAAATGTATTTTGCTGCAAGGACTTTGACACCCATGTCACCCCCTGATGATTCGTTGATCAAGATATTTCAAGTTTGTGAATGCTGGTAAAATCTTTTATGGAACTTTCTATCAACTAAGTTGGCATAAAAAGTAAAAATGCATTTAAGGTATCAAAAGAGTGAACTCACCTTCTCGAACATCAAAGATATGTTTATTTTATTAAATGAGGTGGAAGTCTTTCCTATTTAGATCTTTCTGGCATCTTTTGACCTATGGCTTCCTTATGATGGTTTTGCTTCTATGTTTTTAAATTTGAAAAAGCTGAATCTTGAAATAGAGAGTGGCATACCCTCAAACATTTTTGAAAATATTTAGGATACTACTTTGTCATATATCTGATGACTGCAATGAGTGAAACATGTATCTCCTTCATATAGTCTTAATTAATTCATTTTTTGCTTTTTTTCATTGTTATTGTAGAAATTGATTGCTCTGCTAAAAATTATTGCCTGAAAAGAAATCCCAATCAGTGAATTTGATTTCAACATTCTTTTCTGAGTTTTTAAACTAGCATGGGTTTTTGAGCAGTGGCAAGAAGAAAAAGAGAGGAGCACGGACGGTTGGAGGTGATAAAAGTGGTAGGGGACTCCGCCAATTCAGCATGAAAGGTGAGTGAAAAATCCTTCTCCTTTTTCTTGGTTAATTTTTGTTATTCTTTTCATCTTGAAACGATGTCTTTCCTGAAAATAGGAGACCAGATTCCATGAAGTCTCTCAAAGAATGGGGATATGCTAATGCTATAGAATATTAGCCTTCAGTTACTTTGAATTCTGTTGAGTAGTCTTTGAAAAATTATTTGACTTTGTTCACTTTTAACATTTGCATTCTGAATGTGCATAGTCTGTGAGAAAGTGGAAAGCAAAGGAAGAACCACTTACAATGAGGTGTGGCAGCTATCCATTTTCCTTTTGTTTGGTTTCCTTTTTGCCATATGTTTTGCTGTCTTATTGCATAGAATCTGCACTATTCTGTAACATGGGGCAACAATGGTGGTGCTTTGTACATTCTGATTTGTGTTTATTTTGGGACAATATATCTTTGAATTTTTCACTGTCAACATGTGAAATAACAGGTTAGCAGATGCTTTACATTGCAAATGTACTTGATAGCTATATCAATTCACAGATATTCCCTATCAGGAGTGAATTATAGAATCACATCCAGCTAACTGTCCTCCATTCTAATATCTGAAAAATTTCTGTTGTGAAAGATGTTTGACTATAACTAACCAGATGTAATAGCTCCTTGCTAAATGAATACAGATTTTTGTTAATCATAAATTGGCAGGGACTTATTCCCAAGGATTCGCATACTTCTATATGGTGCTGCATCGATCATGGTAGTGCTGGACTTGTACATCAGGGCTGTGGACCTAGCCCTGTAATTGCTTCTTGTTGATTGTGATATGACTTGAGGTGGTTTCTTCCCTCTTCTAGTCAGAAAAATATAAGCATCTTGCACGCCTATAAGAATTTGGAAAAGAAAACGAAAATCCAGGGAAAACTTACCTAGCTAATTTTTTGTCTGCCGACAACAAGACGAGCTGATTCTGTGGTTGTATGTCCTTCGGTTGGGACTTTGAGTAAACGGATTGACAAAATCTCAACCTTTTCAACGAGTTTGTGGTGAGCGTCTGAATAAAGGGAGTCCGACATATGCTTCTCATACACATCTATTTCTGTTTGTTTTCCCATTGAATCTTGTTCTTTCATTATACTTATCTATTTTTGGTAGGGGCTTGTAAGAGCATCCCCTTGAAAAAGTCCTAATATAGTTAGGGAGATAGGAGGATCTGTGATTTAAGTTGCTATTTTGCTTTCTCTTAAGTGAAATATTACCTGTTGGGTGATCACCCATTACATTTTCTTTTAATTAGTCCTGTTTTCATTTTGTGATGGTAGACCCTCTCAAGATTTGGTCACCGTTTTTTTAACAAAAAACAATCTCTCTTTTTTGTTTCGCTCATCCGGTTTTTCTTTTTGTAGCTTCATTTTCTGCATTTTGTTTTTTCTTTTTTGTGAGGGGATTTTGGTTTGTTTGCTTCTCTTCTTAGTCCAACTTAATTTTATTAGCAAGCCTACGGTAGTATATTCCATTCATTCACCGATAGCAAAAGTGGTAAATCCCTACACTTGCAATTTGTTGATTAGAACATGTTAGGAAGCAATAAGAGATGCTTGTTTTTGAAATATTATTTGTTTTATTTTAAATAGTTATATAAACTGTTATCCTTTGAATGGCAGAACAGTAATTCCTGTCTTCTCTAGAGACAAGTTACTTGATGGTATCAGGTCCTTATCTGCATTATAATTGCTAGGCTTTATTTATTTCATGTTTTTTTTTAATTTTTAATTTTTACTTTTCAGGTTGCAGATGAACTTGTCGCTGAATTTGCAGATCCCCACAGTAATCTGGCATCTCCAGATCAGGTAGTCTAGAGCTCCACTTAGCAGTGAAGAAAGGCTTTTAGCTAGTTTCTTTTTTCTAGATGTGATTTCATAAACATTTCTTAAAAGTGTTTTTGAAAATAAACAGCAACAGTATGATGAGAAGAACATACGGCGGAGGGTGTACGATGCTCTGAATGTTCTTATGGCGATGGACATTATCTCTAAAGATAAAAAGGAAATACAGTGGAAAGGTTTACCTCGAACGAGTCTAAATGATATTGAAGAGTTAAAGGTTTGTCTATACCATTTTTCTCATCTCATAACATTTTGGTTAGTCTATACTATGTGAAAAAATGACAATTTTTAATGACATTTTCCTGTAGATTCTGTGATGAAGATACCCTTAGTCCTTTCTTTCTCAAAATTATGTCCCTCTTCAATTGAATCTTATCTAAATTGGAAATTCAGCCAATCAAAAAATGCCTTTCCTTTTTGAAGGAATAAGTAGTATAGCTGTGTATCTGCCATTCTTTTTTTTCTTTCTTATGTTGATCGCTCGATTCATTTGTAGCCAATTGGAGCAATCGAACCATTGAAAAACTAAGTTTTTAATTTTTGATTGTTGAGTTACTCAATTTTGAAATCTTCCATCCCTGTATGATAATATTTTCCTTTTATGTCTCATTCTCATGTCAATCCATTTTATGTAATATTTATTTTTTTATTCAAATATTATTATTGTTCATAACATGTCATACAATTTGATTTAAAATTTGATATTTATTTTCTTTTCCTCAAGTGTGCATTATGTATGCTGAGTTGCTAGTATCTGATAAAAGCATGAGATCTTTGAATATATTTTTACTTCTAAAAGCCATTGTTTTTTCTCTTGTATTGCTAATTCTTTGACTTCCACATATTTATTGCAGGCAGAGCGTATTGGCTTGAAAAGCAAGATTGAAAAGAGAGCCACATATTTGCATGAATTACAAGATCAAGTAAGATTACCCACATATTCGTAGATTAAACTCTGAATATGCTAGTTTGATATTTTATTGTTATTTACAGACATATTTATTGCTTTCATTGCATGAACACCTTGAGACTCCTTTATCTGAGGTGACACCTCCTAGATTTTAGAACCTTTTAGTTATAGCCTTGTTGGAAAGATAGAAAATACTGATAGCAAGTAATGTAGTGCCTCCAGCAAGGCACTGAGTATATACTGCTTGTGTAGGCAAAGAATTTAAGTGCAAAGAAGTGAGAAACAAATAATTTGTTCATTTGGCTAATTTCAGTTTACGTATAACTTGATGGGCTTGCTTGTTGTGAAGACCCTAGAACAAGAAGGTCCCATTACTTGCTTTCTATGTTTCCATGTTTTATTAGGAAAAAAAGATATCTATGTGTGCTTAAGAAGAAATCTCCATCCTTACCTAACCAATAGGTCTTGACTGGACTTATAGGTTTTACGGAAGGCCCTTCTCTTAATCTAGAGTTGCCTTGTCTATGAGTTTGACACCCATGTGGATGGTTGATGTCAGGTCCAAAGCATGAGTTAAAGACATACCCATACTTTTCTTGGTCATCTTAATTCGTTAATCCACAATATGAGTGGGATAGGGCTTAATTTTATTTTTTGGGAAATATGGTGGGGATGCCATTACCAAGGTTCGAATCCTGGAAATCTCCCAAGTGAAGGATGCCAACCAGCTGGGTAATCTGGTTGGCAAATGTGGTAAGGCTTGTTGCTTTACTTTAATATTAAAGATATAATGCTATTGTTTTATGAATAAAAGGCCATTATCCAATTATGATCTCGACAATCGAGGGTCTTAGGAGGGTGGACTAGGGGTAGACCTATCTTTCGCCATTTTTTTCTGTAAAATGTGGCTGCCTCAAGACCGGAACCTATGCCATTGTACTTGTCAGCTCGTCTTTTACCATTGCATCAAGCAGCGCCCCATGCTAATGTTCTATGAATAATTCAACTTAATCTTGCGGAGATGTTTAGAATGCTACAAGCGTGAAATAATATTAAAATAGCAACAGGCATTTTCCTTTTAAGGAGAAATAAATAGTAAGAGGCATATGCAATGCTGTTAAAGTTGATATGTTATGAGATAAGAGCATATTTCTCATTGTTTTCCCTTCTCTCATTAAGTTTGTAGGTTTGCAGAAGTTGATACAACGGAATGAGCAATTATATAAATCTGGAATTGCTCCTTCAGGCGGAGTGGCTTTGCCTTTTATCTTGGTTAAGGTACCATCCCTTTTGAGGCTTTTTTCCCCTTTCTGGAGCTATATAAATTTCCTAGATATCATCTTAATGTATCATTTAACCTCAAGGGGAAAAGACTTAGTAAAATCTGTTCGTTACCTACCTATGTGACTAGTAAAGTCTTATAAGGATAGTGCAAATAAATATTCTTAGTAACTTTGAAGATCAAACTCTTTCATCATTTGACCACTTGCAACCTGCTTATCTTTTTAATTACAAGATATGACGACTTAGGCCTTGTTTGGTATTACCATAGGTACTAGAGCTTTTAATAAAAAGTTTACTATTTGCTAATTACATTTCCAAAGTGCTATGGAACTTTACCATCTGTTTGGTAATCAAACTAAGAAAGTGCTTTTAGTATCAAGAAATGATAGTAAAAGATATTACATAGTGCTTTTAATTGTCTAATTGTTTGTATTATCAAAAAATATTATAATAAATTATTCTTAATTTATTTATTATTTATTGTGATATTTATGCTAAATAGTATAATAAATAATAAAATCTTAATTTTTTATGAAAATGTAATAGTATTTTTATAATATTATTGTACAACAATAGTATCATTATCCCAATGTACTAGTATTTTCAGCATGAGTCGCAGTTCTTCCAGGCGAACTCCAATACGAACCTTCTTCTCCGGTATGCCCGAGTTCTCCGATGTCAATAGACTCCGAGATTCTTGACTTTGCAGAAAAATGAAAGAAGATCCTCCTAGGGTCCCATTATGGAAGCGAAAAAGCAAATAGAAAAGTCTTTTAACAGAAGGGAAAAAACCTGTCCTAATATTAATAATTATAATATGATAGTTATAATATAATAATGATGATATTAATATAATATTATTATAATATCATATAATATATTATACTTTTATATTATTAGTATGTTATATTATTTTGTTATTTTATTGTACTATCAAAAACTGTTCTTATGAAGTATTGTTAACATATAAATTAATTTTTAATAAAATTTTGTTGCTAGGACTTGAACCTCGGTCTCTCGTCTAAAAAAAGGCTTCCCATTGAATCTCAATTAGAGCTTTTGGCCAAAAAATTCAAAATTGGAGTTTTCCCCTGTAGATCCTTTTTAGCTATTGGACGAGCTAGAAAGTTTTTTCAAAATTTTTACCAAACATCTCAAAATCATCCAAAAGAGCTTCTGGTCCTCCAAGAAGCACTTTTTGGCGCTCTAAAAAAAACAATGCCCATCAATTAGATATCATATTTTTGTTTAGATTCAATTGACTAGATAATGATGTGATTATTTCCCTTTTCTTTCCAAATGTGAACAAACAGACTCGTTCACATGCAACTGTAGAGGTGGAAATATCAGAAGATATGCAGTTGGTGCATTTCGACTTCAACAGGTAACGCATATAACTTCTCCCTTGTTTGTCATGCATCACATCATTTGTTCAGAAAATATCACCATCTAAATATCTGCATTTCCAAAGGCACATAACAGATTTTGATGGTAACTTGGATCATAATCTCTAAGTGCCAATCTTCAAATCATTGAACCAGGCTGGAATATGGGTCTCAGTATCTTCATAGTGATCAACTTTCCTAATGGTAAAAAAACTGTTGAATGTAGACTCATATGGCTGATATAATGGGTAAACAAACTGTAGATGTTATTTTCCTCTGTTAATCATAAACCTCTTACAACCAACATTGTAATGGGGAATTGAAGAATTTTTGCCCTAGATCAACTTACTAGAAGTTCTATGTGACATGTACATTTTAAGGTAGCTGAATATGTTCTATAAGTAGGGAATCCTGCATCTAATATTGTCCACTATTTCACCTAGGCATCTGGTTTGCATGATATTTCCAGTTTTCCTTAAAACGTATCATATAATAACTTCTAAATTTCAGACTGCTAAGAATCAACAGAAGCTGTAAAAGAGATGCATCTGTTCATTCATGAACTCGTGCACAATATGTATAAAAACCTCAAAACTGAATTTGATCTATGCATGCTTAAAATCCAGCTGATGCACAGCCTCTAGTGCTTCCTTTTTGATGACTATTGAGGCAGATAGTAGTTCAGCACTAGGAATGAATTGCTGTAGCTTGTCATTTTGATGAATCTATTCCTTTGTCTCTCTTTTTTTTCTTTTTTCTTTTTGTATGCGCGCGCGCGTGTAAGATTAGCTTGCTTCAACTGCAGAGGAGACTTAAGAAGGCCGTTCAACTATGAATTAGTACCACCCTCAGAGATAGTAACCTAGCCTTGGTTGCTGTATGTTGCCATTTTGATGAAGTTATTCCTTTTGATTGCTTGTAATACTAGATTGCTTCAGCAACAGAGGAGACTCACGAAGGCCTTTTGACAATGAATTTGTTCCAACCTTCGGAAAGTTGACTTGCCCTGGTTATCTGTCAACTGAGTGAGGATGATCTAATTCCCTTGCAAATTAAAAATCATTTTATCCTAATTTCTCTAGATTTTTTAAAGTGTCATTATGAGAGCGACTTCTTTTAAATGATTCCATTTTCCAAACCGCTATCCATGACCCATTCCAATTCTCATGGCCCTCAATAACACACTAGTACATTTTCTTTTGCAACGTTAAATTTGTAAGAAATGAGGGTATGGTTTTTCTAGTTTTTCTTGATTAGTAGATGTGACCACACAAAGAATGTGCAGGGGGTCGGAATTAATGGTTATACCTGTCTGACATCTTCATGATGATTAGGAACTAATTTCTCAAAATACATATGAAGGTAGAAGGCCATGAATGTTGCTAGGTTGTCCTCTGTCCATCTGTCTGTCCATCGGGCTAAAGATAGTGGCCTTTCACTGTGCATGTAAGTAGTTAATGAAGTGAGTGGCTGAATTCTCTTAGCAATCCTGACATAATTACTTAATTCCTCCTAAACTTCAAGCATGTCAGGCAACTTGGACTAATCAGTAGAAATGGTTGGAAAATCTGAAAATCTTTTAGTGTTTACATTGGTGGTCCTTTTGAGCATGCATTCTGAGTTCCATCATCAAGTCAGATAAAACAAATGTGGTTTCTTTCCATCTATGGATGGTTGTAATGGTGGGGGAGATACTCATATTGAAGTCTTAATCACTGCCCAACCTTGAGCCTTGCTTCTGTTTAGTTTTCTGCCGAGCAGTATGAGAGTGATTTCTGTTAATTATGCGGCTACCATCCTCCACGTTTGCAAGGTTTGTAAGCTAAGTTCCAGTGTCAGCTTCACTCCAAGCTCTATTGGTAGTTTCTGTTGATTTTTTGTAATTTGTCCAAAAAATGTGCTCTAGAATTAAAATGCATAAATCAAATAAATTTTCTACACATTTAGTCTAAAACTTTTTAACGAATGCAAAAGTATTAATTAAACAAGATATCAAAAAACTCTTGACAGACTTCGAAGAATAAAAAAACGAAAAAAAAAAACACAATCAATTTGGAAATAGAATAGGCATCCTTTTGGATTATGGCTTATTATTTTGTGGATCATGTAGCGCACAGCTTATTATACTCATCTTGGAATTAAACAAGAACCCTAAGAAGAATCTTGTATTGGCTGTTACAGCGATTTTTTTTGGTCATATGGTTTTATGCAATTCCAAAATGCAGCACTCCTTTTGAGTTGCATGACGACGCATTTGTTCTGA
Source organism: Phoenix dactylifera (assembly GCF_009389715.1). NCBI lineage: Eukaryota > Viridiplantae > Streptophyta > Magnoliopsida > Arecales > Arecaceae > Phoenix > Phoenix dactylifera. The sequence continues at coordinate 20,750,618 of NC_052393.1, forward strand.
AAGAAATGAGCTTCTGTGAAAGCGAACGTAAGGATGGTGCCCAAGAGCCCAGTTCAAATGGAGGTGAGTGCTCCAGTGCGCTGAGCACGTATCAGCAACACGTGCAACAACCTGCGAGGCCCAATTCTACGCATAAGGTGCCCACTTCACCTCCTATTCCTGGAATTTTAAAGACGCGCGTGAAGCATGAACACTAGTCTGTAATTTTCAACATTTTGTCTTGTGCGGGCTACTTGTCCTTTTCCTGCCACCGTTCTCTCCATATTTTTTTTTGTAAAGTGCATGTAATTGGTGGATAAGTGGGGGGAAATCAACAAGTCTTCTGCTCTTCTTGCTTTCCTTTATACTTTCGTTTATAACTAGTTGGAAGGATCAAGGTCACCACTGTCGCCCTGCTTCCCTGAGGTGTTCCTTGGTGCGCTGACCTGACAATTTACTGGTTTAGTGATTGATGTTGTTGTAATGTAATTGTGTATTACTTTTTTATACTGGTACTATAGTCGTGGCGAGGATTTTTATGGAAGTCGAGGTCGAGGTCGAGGTCACTAGGCTTCCGATATTTTTTGAGAGTATGTTTGGATGGGGGAGAAGTTGGATGACTTTCATTTAAGCCGTTTAGTTGGAAGAAGTTTCATTCTGATTCTGAGGGAAATAGGAATGTCTGAATCCTCTAAAATTTAATCTCCACTCTCTTCTAAGATTCAAATTTTATTTCGATTTCGATTCCGGTCATAAATTAAGCATGAGGGGGGGTGGCTAATTTGATTTTTATTTCAAATCATTTTAATTCTGATTATGGACGTGACTCAAATATGCCTCGAAGGTTGGGGATAAAATTCTTTGGGACCGAGATTACTCAACCACATGCTGAAATGATTCTGTTCTTTTTTCTAATTTTCATGTGAGTTTGCAAGTTGGTGGTGAATGCTTTAAATATTACGTGAATATGTTTATTTTGGACCAGGACTTGTGAGAGGGAGAATAGAAAAGTGGTTCATTGGCTATCCAAAACCTCTCTCAAGAGATTAGAAAGACCGAGCGGCCAATGACTAAAACGTATGGAAGTATTGGAGGAAAAAAGTGTTTAAAATTTGTTATGTTATAGAAAAGGGAAAGAAGAAAAAAAAAAACTCGCATTTACAGCGGAACTGAGGGGGTCTACCAATCATGGCCATCCATATATAGTTTGATGGCTGAGATGAATATGTCATCCATATTTTATGCGGGGCCTATTCCATCATGATTGCCGTGCCGTATACGGATGGCCTTGATAGACAATCTTAGACTGTTCACATTTGGTGTGGATTCATGTGAACCTTGTGCGAACTGCTTTATGAAAAAGAATCCAAGCTTCTAGCCCTCGAGAATGAGATCTTTTTTTTCAAAACTATTCTTAAGTTATCAAAATTTATGAATAAAGTATTTTTTTAATTAAGGATATATAGTAGATATTTGTACATAACTTTTTCAATAAAATAAATGCTCACCTGGAATATATTACTTTTTTATGGTTAAGCAAACATACCAAAACTATTTTTTCAAAAATTAGCTTCTTAAAAAAAAATATTCTGATAAGAAAAAATTATTTTCACGAATCAAACAAGTCCTCTGTGGTGAAGTAATTATGGATATATATAGCACCCACGAGCTTCAAAGAGGACCCATCAACACCCGTTCATTCTAGGGATGGTAGTCGGACATGTTTTTTTTTAGATATTTGACTCATTTAGAATCCTATAGGACTCGTTTGGCAAAAACCTATAGGGTTTGAAATTTAAAATTAAAACTTTTTAGAATTTGGGACATGTTTGGGATTTGCCTCTCAGATACATGCTACTTGAACCCGATTACATACATATATATATATATATATATATATATATATATATTGTGAGGGGACTTAACCCCAAATCTCAAGGATATCTTATCTCTACCAAAACTCATTTGTATTTAGATTATCTGCCAAAATTTTTATACCCAATTTTAGTTGATATTATTTCCCCTTTTTTAATTTTTTCTTGTAGTTTCGGGTCGGTTATCCGACCCAACCTGAATAACTTGATTCGAATAAAGATTTATCAGGCGGCTTTGGGTACCCAACGGATTTACTATTTTTCGATGGAATGGGTTTTAGGATTTTTAAGCAAATTTTTAATCAAGTTTGGGATGAGTTCAAATAGTCGAATTTTAAACAGGTTCGGACATAGGGCAACTTTTGCGGGTACATAACCCATGCCATTCGTATTTCATTCTTGGGTTTGTGAGGTCCCATTCCCCTCATAGAAGACCTGTAGTCCTATTAGCACCATTCTTTTGAGGGTTCGTGATTTGATCTTGCTGTTTGTTCTTTAGCTCAAGTGATCGGTGATTGGGACATCTAATGGTTCCTCCATCTCCTTCTATTTTAGAGATTTCTGAATTCTCCGATCTGCTTTTCTTTGAAACTGGACTATATTTTCTTATTTTTGGGAGCGGATGCTAGTCATAGCTATGGATTCATGCCTATATATATGAGAGATTATTGTGAAATTTTGCTTTGTAAACAAACAATGGGCATGATTAGGGATCTGTTTTGGTCTTAAGATAGATTTAAGAGGCCGAACGTATACACAATTAATAGGGTTTGTTTTTTGTAAATAAAAAAATTTCTCAGAGAATACTAATTTCGAGTAGCTTTTGATTCTGATGTTTCTTCTTTAATTTATCCATTTGATAACTTTTCGTTATCGCCTTTAATCATGCGTTAAGGGATGAAGTTAATGTAAACGAGATTTTAGAAGCTGTTTTGGAATCGGATCCATTGTACAAACTAAAGGAGATACTTCAGGGATAAGTTGGCCTCAATAACAAAACTACTGTGCCACGAAGAACCCATCCAAACAATTATCGACCGTCGTCATGGTTGTAATAGCTCTTCTATTTGCCCCAGTCTATCCGATATTAATTTATCTAGTATTAAAATAACAGCAGTGATAGTTCTCATTATCTAAACACCTGTTGATGATAATATGAACAAAACAATGGGTCTCTTTGCATGCTAATATAATGGCTGTTTTTGTTGAACCATGCCTTGTTGCACCCCTGATGCAGTCCTAGCTTTTCTTTTTTTTCTTGGAGAGGAGTGCAGTTACCGAATTTGATATGCTTCTTGATTCTTATGCTCATAGATGTTAATTGATGCAGCTGTTATCATAACGAGGGGCTTCGAATTTGAAATGGAAGAAGGCAATTCTGAGTGTGATATCTACTCGCCTCGTGACGTGTGCCGGTGGTCGGCGCGTCCACCACCTTCTTGTCCGCAGCAATGTCGGATGTCTGTCTTGTAATGGATTTCTCTGCAGGATGCTGTCCTTTGCTCAGGATGAGGTTGCTTGGGTTTGTGAATGGATTCCTCTGCCCAATTCCAGGTTTGTGCCTTCTTTCCCAAAACTTCTTGACTTGATGGTTGGTTTGGTCAAAATTTCCTCTCATTGGAGTGGGCTGAATGGGGTACTGCTTTTGGTACGGATTTACATGCCTCATTCCAAAATCCCCCCAATTTGTTCATGTTTGTGATATTGCCGCGTAACATGGCGCTGCCTCTTTCATTTAAGCCTAGAAGTTCTTGTTGCTTTTCTAATTTTATTGTTGAAGTTGTTTATTTTTTGTTGTACTGGATATATTATCATCGTATGTTCTGGATTGGAGATGGGTAATGTCAAACCCTGAACTCGAAGCGCACTCTGAACATAGACCGTATCAACGCCGAATACTTGCAGAGTAGATCATGCAAGCATGTAAAGCTACAGATCAAGTCATAATAATCTCAAAGTAATAATATTAATAATTCTTCGGTCCTCGAAAACCAATTCAATCAAGACAAAATCATTCTCATAATCAATTGTTCTAAAGTGACATAAGTCAAAATATGCTGACTAATTCAAATCAAATACAATGTTCTAACTAAACTAAGCTAAATTCGAACTTCAATAATTTCGAATATCTTCAGAATATCTAGCGCACCCCCTAAATCTTGGGCAATTATGATTTAGGATTGAAAAATAGATAAAGAAAAAATAATAAGCTATACTAGCCTAGTAAACAGCATAGCACCAAAAAAGTGGAGTCTAAGCATGCTAAATAAATAAGTAATTAAAGAGCATAATACTGACCGAGAATAAATCAGTTTTCAAATAATACATATATCACTTTTGAAATTTATTATTATTTTCATAAACTAATACTAGAAACCCAATATCAGGCTATGGCCACATAACTCAGTAGCATGAGTCAGATACAGAATGTACAAAGTGCCAATACCACTATTCTAATTACCGGTGGTTCAGTATCGAAATCAGTTTTTCAGATTACAAATCTACAGGGCTAACAAATAATCTCCATTGGCATGGTCAGATCATAGCTATGCAGAGAATATATACATATAAAATAAATTTCATAATTCGTCCAGTTATATTTTTCAAATTTCATAACATGACACGTAACATAATTTAAAATAATTACTATCGTAACAATAATATGTCCGTTTAACTAAGTATAAAATAGATATCATAATCAAATTTAATTATCATTCGGAAAACATACTTTGAAGCATAAGGTTACTTACCTCATCTTGCTTCAAAATCTCACTTCAATTAGATGGGTCAGCTTTGCTTCTTTTAATATCATTAAAATATAATTGATTTTATCATTATTTTAGAGTCAAGCAAAGTTAAAAATTAAAATACTATTGCAGATACGGCCTTATATCCAAATTAGGATGAAGGAAAGGAAAGGCAATGTCAATTAGATGGCGGTATCCGATTGAATGGGTCGGTCTGAACAAGGTGAACTGAACTGGTCAAAATCAGACATAATTTAAATAACTCAATGAAGATCAATGGTAATCATATTCTAGGAATACCCGACAGGGCTGGGGTACTGGGCTGATAAACCGCCCGAGTACTGAGGTAATTTAGGGCCTCCTAATCGGAGCCATCTTGGATTCGAACAAAAGAAGACATGGCTTCATGCTCGATAAGGATGAAGATGATAGGGCTAATCGAGCGATGAGGCCCAACAATCAAATCGGTCTAGTCAAGTCCGTTCTATTCAATCAAAGATCAAATCAAAATACAGGTAACTTATAGTGATCGAGGATGGCCATATCTAGTGGAATCCAACAACAATCAGGATTGTTGAATGGTCACAATTAAGCTAGTCACGTATCTCCTATTTGGGCCATTATGGAGTCCACAAAGTAAATACCTAGGACCCTCTATTGAGCCCCAGTTCATGTAGAGAGAGATGAATAGAGAGAGAAAGGATGGGGAAGAGAGAAACATAAGAGAGAGAAAGGGAGATGACAAAGAAGAAAGAGAGAGAAATAAGAAAAAATATGGCTCTCTCTCTCCTCTTCTTATTCTTCTTTCTTTCTTTTTTTCTTGTTAAAATAGAGGATGAAGGAGGCTTTGACCGGTGGCTAACCATGATGGTCCGGCGAGGCGATAGACAGTAGAGGTGGCGGCAGTGGAGAGTAGCCGGCAGTGGTGGTCAGCTGAATTCAACCCAAAAATATGGAAAGAAGCGATCTTTAATCCAATCAAATCCAAGCACCAATCGGCTTGTTGACGACTGGAGCTTCGGCATCTGTTAGGGGCGAAAGTTCTGGTGATGAACATCAACAGCTGAGGCGGCCGAAATAAAACGAAAAGAGAAAACAAATAGGGTTCTGAAAGCCTAAACTATCGATCCAACATATCCCAGTGGTTGAAGCTCTGGCCACAACTTCTAGCCACTGTGGGGGAGCAAGAAAAGCCTCCAGCGACAAGCGCTAGCTTAGGAGGCAGCTGGAATAGGAAAAAAATAGGGTCGGTTTTCAAAAACAGAGAAAAATAGGTGGTTGCCCTTCTCGGCCAAATTCCGATGATCACCGGCTGAAATCGACGTTTCAAAAGGTCTGGAAGAAAGAGGAGAGGAGTAGCTCGATGGTGGCAGGGTCCTTACTGGTTTTTTGGCAACGATTGGTCATGGAGACGGTGCGAAGGCGATCGGCATTCGGAGAATGATTCGAAGAAATTCTCTGGCAGGGAGCTCTGATCAAAGTTGGACCTCCGGTGGAGTGAAAGAGGGACCAAAAGGGCCTCTAAATAGGCTCGGCCACGACCAGAATCCAACCCGAAGTCTGATTCCGTCTGATGATTTCAGGGGAGGAAGAAGACTTTGATCAGAAGTCTCTTTCCTTCCGGCACATGCGTGGCATGCGCCAATTTTTTTTCTTTAGGCCGAAGTATGCTTTTTGGCTGGTCAAATGGATCTTGCCTAGTTTGTAATCAGGCTCTAAAAGGGCCTAGGTATTACAAGTAATTTTCTCCTCTTCAAGGTTCTCATGGGATCCTTAGCTGGAGTTTCAAGTTACTTCGAAGTAAGCGATCGTTCATGCAGTCTTGGCTTTCCCTATCATAAAGAAGACAACAGTAAAACTGGGAGCCCATGTCTCCAAGCAAACCGTTGTCTACGACCTGATGAACCCGATACATATACACGCAGGGGCAGAAGAAGCCATCGGCACTTCATGAGCCATCTCGGCACTAGGGTCGGTGGTTTCAGAACCCCTCGGGCACGGGAAGATGGTTGGATGGAGATGGAAGATGGGACAGCTCCGGAACGGTGAGGCTGAAGTTGGCGAATTGGAGATGACCATGACACAAATGTATGATTATAATAATAAGAGTGGACTCATCATCCGAGGGATCGATATAAGGCCAAAAAAGTAGGAACAGGAGGAGCTTTCCGAGCCTTTTGATGATTATTTTCTCGTTTTAGTTTTAATGCAATATCGATTGCTACCGGAAATCTGGTGGTGTTTTGCCTAGCTTTTTGCTTGTGATGATTGGTAATATTTTTCAATTTTATTTCTCTTAAACTTAGTTCTGTCATTTATTTCCCATTTGGACATTGCACTGGAGAAAAAAATAGTTTCTCTTTCTTTCTTTAATTAAACTGTTTAATGTGTTTAACAAAGTCATGTATATTTATTCTGCTTAGCGAGGCCAAATTAGAAATTGGGCGGACAGGCTGGATAGCTGAGAAAATTCTCTTATTGGGATTTAGTAGGTCATGGGGCAAGATGAAACGTTATTTTAGAAAATAATTGATAGGCATAAAGCTTACAAAAATTCCATTGTACCATGCTAATCTTTCTTCTAATTTTTATTAAAGTGCTAAAATATTTAATTTATTGTAATTTATTAAACTACTATATTATATTTAAAAAATAATTTTATAAAATAAAAATATATTTTATGTATTATTAATCATAATATTAATGACAAAAATTTTAGCATAGAGACTTTTGTTATTCTTTTATAAGAATTAATTGACCACGAGCAAAATACCAGGCATCCAGCCTTTTCCTATTTTCTTTTTTATCTCACGCACTTAATGTCATGCAATAATTTAATTTCAAAAGCTAAAAAATCAAAAAAAATATAAGAAAATTATAAAACTCCTTTTGAGATTTATATTTATTATATTTTTATTCAATAATTCGTAAACCTATATTTAGATAAAATCTATATTTTATGTGAAAAATCAAAATTGTTCTCGAGTAGGGAGGGAATGCACAATTTTTTTTTATACTCTCAAAAAATTGTTATGCCGTTCAAGCTTATTTTGCTTTTTTTTCAATTTTTTATCTATTTAATGTTAGAATTTTACTAATATTATAGGCTACAATGTTGGATAAAATTAAAGGTCGTGAGACCAGACACAAATTTATCAAATTATTAGATATAAATATAATTTATTTTTAACTTAAAAAAATATTTAAAAAATATAAATAAAAGAGGGCCGAGTGATATATAAGCAAGGCCAGCAGAATCAAACAAAATCTAGCAAGAGCCTTGAAAAGGGAGCAGAGCGGCGGCAGTGCGAGGGAGAGAGAGAGAGAGAGCGCACTAAGTAAATGTCATAGCCGGTGGTGGCGCCAAGTGGAGGCCTGTCATCATCCGCATCATCACCGTCGAGTACCTATGTACGGTGGTGCCCCTTCTCTCGTCCCCTTCCTCTCCCCTTTTAAACCCTTCCCCTCTCCCTCTCCCTCGTCGGCGCCCGTTTACGCGGCGCCAGGTGCCAACCCCTCCTTCATTACCCTCCTCCTCCTCCCCCTCCTCCTCCTCCTCCTCCTCCTCCGTCCCGCGTGATACCTCTGTCTCCTTCCCTCCCGCAATCACTCCTCTTCCTATTCTTTTGCCATCCAATCCAATCCGATCGCCTCCGAGGGCGTTGGCCATGACGCTCTTGCTGCCATCGACCGGGGGCCCCACCCGCTGCTGGGGTCGCTTCACGCCCAGGTATTCACAAGTCATAATTCACCGCCCAACGTTCCCTTCTCTTCTTCCTCGTCAATAATTAATTGATTAATCGGGGCTGCATGAAAAAGCCCGTTTGTCCGCTCATGGGGATGCTGGCGGCGTCTGACGAAGAGCAAGACGGCGGCGGTGCGTGGGGGTCCCACTCCAACGGCTCTCTGCGGCGGCCTGACCAGCGACGGCAGCTGCTCCTCCCAAACCGACGGCAACCTCGAGGTCTCGAGTTTACTTCTGGTTTGAGACTTTTGCATGTCCATCCATCCATCCCTTCTCCCTAATCCTCTCGTTTCCTTCTCCTTCTATATATATATATCTATTTGCTTGCTTGCTTGATTGATTGATCGATCAATTGATGGGTCCCTCTCTGTGTGCTCTGTGGATGTAGATGGTAGTGAAGATGGCTAGGGATAAATTCGCCCAGGAGATCTCTTTCAGGACGGATGATAAGGATATCTCTCTTGCCAAGGTATCGTATCTCGTGTATTCGGATAAATTCCCGCTTCTCTGGAATGATACCTTTATGTTATTATCATCGTCATAATCTACTTCCATCATATGGGAATTTTCCCCTATTTTCTAATGGGAAAAATTTTGGTCACCGTTGTTTTCTGGTCGTTTTCGGAGGGGCGCTGCTTCTGCTTTCAATAGATTTTGTTAGTGTTCATCAGGAGTCTGGGTTGTTAAGCTATGCCCATTAATTTGATCTTGCTGAACAGTGTGAAGGATTATACTAGTGTCCAGAGGCTGCTCGTGTTTTTGGGGCGTCATTCAATTGGGAACCTTTTGTTGTTGTTCTTGTTGGTCATCCTTCTTGTTTCCCTCTTACCTCCTGGTATGCGATTTGCTAATTTCTTTTTTTGTTTTTTGTTTTTTTGGGTGTCTTAGTAACCATCCATTAGCAGAAACCAATCCCTAAGATCTGCTGGCTTTTCATAAACTATTCTTCTGAGCCCTTCACTACTATGAAAACCAACATGTTTCCAAGCACCTGTAAATTTATGACCACACACCTTGCAGACATACGATCTTGTATGTTTTGTCTCGTATGACTGTTTTGAAGTTGCGCATTAGAATGGCATGCAGCCACCCAATTCATTTGTCTGCTCAGGAGAAGTTTGTGAGATCGGGACAAAACCACTTGTCCGAGAATCCCCTGGATTTTCTGGGATAGTTCGATCCACTTAAAGGGTGAGTGGTCCTAAATCTAGGGATTTTGAGTCCGACAGCTTCTCTTGATCCAGCCAAATTCTTTCTTTTCCATCCTCCTCTTCATGCTCTTTTCCACCCATGTGAATGATACTATGGAGATAAGGAAAGCTGATGTCCAGACAGGGTCCTCCTATACTAAAGCTTGCCTGAAGTATCTGATGCCACTATTACAGAATTGGCAGGCCAATGAAAAGAATTATTGAGGCATGTGATTAGTTTGATTTCATGTTTCCTTAGTGTATTTTGCTAGTTTTTTGCTTCCATCGAAATGCATGCATGCGTCACCTGATGGTTGGTGCAGCATCTTCTTTTGCCGCTCAAAGCCATAATATTTGACAATCCAAAATTTTCCATTGTCGTTTCTGTATCAACTTCTGCCACCATGTAATATCTGTTGGACTCCGCTTTAAATATATATCATATGCCAATGAACTACTTCTGAGGTACAAGGTCCAAAGATGATGTGCATTGGATGGTAGTGGGATATTGATGCCATCAGGACAAATTACATGACTGAAAAAAGTGGTGATACATCTTTTTGATTTGTAATTTGCCGACTTTATGGCATAACACCTTCTGCATTTACCTTGGGGAGTGTCTGCGTGTCATCTTTCCATCCCTTGATATTTGTGTGGAAACTGGAAAGGATAAATAAATTTTTTTTTATTCAGCCTCCAAGAGGAGGTGGAGGAAGAGAGAAGCAGGTAAATTCGAGAAGTGTTGATCCCACAATCTTAAGATTTTTGGCATCACAAAACAGCTTTGAAATGGATTGCAATGTTTCCTACATGGATGCAGCTGGAGATTCCAGACCCAGCTGAAGAACTATAGGTGTACTCCATCCAACACATGGTACCAAGTATCTCTTAATTCCATATAGTGAAACATTCCGTGGATGATTGTAGATCGAAATCCAAACACCCCGAATGATTAGCTAGGTTTAAGCCCATATGCTCGTTACAAATATTTTATAAATAGCTTGTATCATGCATAATTGTGATTTATTCTTTTTTCTGCTTATAATTACTCATGTGAAACTCTATCTATTAAAAATATTGCAGGCTTTGTTACTTGTTGCTGCTGAAGATGAAGCTGTATTGACTTCTAATCAAGATATGGATGCACATTCTCTCAGAAATGAAAGGAATGATGCTACGTTACCATACAAATCCCATCTGGAATTGAATGATGTGCATGAAATTTTTTTAGCTGGCAAGAGCATACATGGGTGGTTAAATGAATTGGATATAATAGCAAGAGAAGTGGAAGCAGAGTTAATTTCAAGAGATATAGGCTGCCATTTGATGGAGATTTTAGAGGCTGTAAACACAGTTCTTTTTGGAATTAGAGGCTTCAAAAGATTTCCTGTGCTAGTAGATTCGAAGCTGTCATACATGCACACTGTACTTAGCTCTGGATGTGGCAGTGGTAATGCCTTCTATTTTTAAGTAAGATTTAAGTCTCGAAAATCTCACTTTCCCCTGATTCATATATATATTGGCAGCTATCATGATTAGCATCATTTACATTGAAGTCTGTCGAAGACTTGGTGTTAGTATAGTGGGTTCACGAGTTGGAGAAGAATTTTTGATTTGGCCCCAGACAGAGAACCCTCAGGTATGTTATTTTCCAACTGTTGTTTCTTTGTATTCCTGTACATGAATGGATGTGCATAATTATGAAAGACGCAAAATCTTTTGCTTCCTTGTTGTTACCTTTATAAACACATACACTTTATGACTCATTTGATCGCTAATAGTTTGTTAAATTACTTTTTGCTATCTTACCCTGGATTTCATGCAATTATTATTATTATTGTTGTTGCTGCTGTTGCTGCTGCTGCTATGCCTTTCATCATTAGCTGATTACCCCAGTCCTGACATTTGATGATAAAGTTCATACTGCCATGATTTGCTGGAGACCAATGATTATTCTTTCTTTTTTCATAGGAACTTTTTAGAGCTTCTTCAGGACAAAGTTTGCTGGCCATAATTAATGGCAGATGTGTGGAGGATCCTAGATCAAAGGCTTCGGACTTGGACAGTAAATCACTTTTGGGGCTTGATATTGCAAGTAATAGAGAGATTATTGGGATTGCTTTAGCTAATATGATTGTAAGTTACAAGCGATATAGCATTATGCACTTGTGTATATATGATTATAAAATATCTTTATCTTCTATTTCTCCATTATTTGCTTCCAATCTGACTTCTAAGCTTATAAATAGAGGCTTCACTGGAAACGAGCATCAAGGACGAACCCTGGGCTGATGCTGACTTCCCCACTACGACCAGTTTATGCTGTGAATGAGAAAGCTAGCAAGATCGGAAGTTCAAAAAATCCTTTGCTGCGGCCGCTGGAGCTAAGGTATATTTATAGTTTACAATCATTGCACTTTTTCTCCTAGGTATCATTACATGCAAGGTTTTCTGCAACTGGACAGCACGAATGGTACCATACACTTCCAGCAAGTTTCTGATAGCGTTGGTATGAGACACAATCCTGTACCTTGTGTCGATACCTGGAACCATACCTTTCTAGCAAAAAATGGTACAAGGTCCAGTACCTGTATTTAAAGCCTCGATTATGTGTCAAGTATGAGCAGCACTAACATCTTGAATCCTGATAATGCAACCTTTTTTTGTGGAAAAGATGGTTGCATATTTTTATTTTTTAATTTTCAGGTACCTGCATGTCTTTGTTGCAACAATTTATACGCATAAGATGACTCTCCCCACAAACTGCCATCGATTTACATGATTGATATGCTTATTTGTTCTATATGTTAGTTATATATTCTTGTGGACATTTTTAACATTCAACTAAGAGCACACTGTTTATTGTTTTTTTCTTAATTTGTTCTTCAAGAAACCTTTTGTGTATCTTATTGTTTTGTTTAAGATCCTCTAGGGTTTGTGGTTCCTGTATCACCTGTGCTTTCTTTTCCGTCTCATAGTTGTATGTAGAACTCCTATAAAATCCACATCTCTACCATGGCCTGTTGCGTTCCAACTTTAAGGTATAAGAATGAGTTTTCTTTCTGCATAATCTGTTGTCCTCACAGTCCCCTTTATCATTTACTGTTACCATTTTCTCACCTTTTTCCTCTTCTAGTAGCCTTTTACAGAAACATTTAAATTATATCTTCTGTATGGTGTATTTCCTGTCTATTGCATATATTTTTCTTTAGTTCAGATGGCTAGTATCAGATCAAGATATTAGTGTAACACTATATCAAGTGGTAATATATCCGAACTATTGAAGTCCCATTATACCCCTAATTAGGTTTCTACTTACTCGGTCTTTGTAAGCAGCACTAAGATTCCATACCAGTCTTCCTATTGTGCTCTCTGTCTGTCCCTCTCTCTCTCTCTTTATCTGTCTATCTATTTACCTACTTACCTATTTACCCCAGCCAAACTCTAATCCTAAAAATTCTCCAGCTGTATCATTTTGTCAATGCTCAAAATAACCAATTTTTTCTGAAAATGAGTTAATTAATTTGAGTCTTTTCAAACTTAGAATTTAGTTAAATTATCACATGAAAATCTTTAGCAGCCATAACTGAGGATGTTTAGCAAGGTGGTCCCTGTTGATTCACATAAAATTCAAATGTGCCCCATTTTGCTTGGGTCACGGCACAAGCTAGTGATGCTTTTGGCTATTGGACTTTCACCATCTAGGATGCAGTATTCCACAGCTTTGCCTTCTGCATTTGCACGCACACCATAACCAGTGATATAAATTTCCTAATGTATGGGTTGAATTAGTTTCCAACATAGCTTAAATTTTCAAAACAAAGAAAATCACAACTGCCTGCATGAAGGATATAAGAGTACATATTTGATTGCAGAAAAGAGAGATCATATAGACATATTGCTACAATGTTTTCGTAAACTTGTTATTCAATGTGGAAAATTGAAAAAGGCACAATGGGACTAATTTGATCAGGCTAAGGGTGCAATCATCTGTGTGAAAACTAGCATTGCTTAATTCTTCTAGCTCTTCTATTTTGAATACCTAACAACATATTCAAAATGTCTGTTCTTGTTACTGACGAGTACCAGAAATTTGAGCGTAATTTTTAAGCATTCTGGCTTCATTTTGTTTTAGTGCTTTTGTCCAAACTGGATCATTGCAAAATGAAAATATGTTTTCAGAGTGTTTAGGAATGAGACTATTCTCTTGTATTACATGAAGCTATTTTGCCAAAACGCTAGCTGAGCTGATATTTAAGTCAAGAGAAAAAGGTGACAAAATTTATGAGAATCTTTTGTGGAAGTTTCCAGTTGTTTAAGGTTGGAACAATATTAGAATTTAGATAGCAACTATTCTACTGGAAATAACACCTTGTTCTCATAAATATCAGCTCTCATAAGTTCCCCCCCAACACCCCCCCCCCCCCCCTCTCTCTCTCTCTCTCTCTCTCTCTCTCTCTCTCTCCTTTCAAGCCTCAAATAGTTATGCTGGCTGGCTTTTTCCTCTCTCTATTATTATTATTATTATTATTATTATTATTATTTTTTGAGATTGACCACGAGGTCTCCAGAAATTGCCAGAACTGTTTTGAAACTTAGAAATCTTCAACCTGTTGAATCCCATGAAGCAATAAAGCATGTGAAAGATATCTATTTTTTGTGTCTTCATATTTTGAAGAGTTTGGTTGGTTCACTACTTAGATAATGCTTAAAAATCATTCCAATTATAGTTAAGAGCATAGTTTAATGATGTGCTTAATAAACAAGTCATTTGGGTTATTACTAGGTCCCTGGAAAAATAAAAATTAATTGTGGTACTTAGAGGCTTGTAACCTTTGAACTTTTTCAGAGGTTTGTTCCAGAATTTTTTATCATCTCGCTATACATGTTACCAATTCTGTTCTTATGCATGTTACTATTGCTACTTTTGAGAAGAGTGCTACTATTGCTATTAACTGTAAGTTGCTACTCTATGCTACTTTTTTGGTGCCTGTTAGGGGAAACATACTAGTACTAATAAAAGTAGATTTGGGTTGGAGATGATTTTGGTCCAGTTTTTAGCTGCTAATCCTGTCATTTCCTGAAATTGTAGATTGGCTGCTATGGCTGCAGAGAGACTGTTGATTCTGAAGCCAGATAATTGGACTCTGAGGAGAGATCATGGCATGCTTTTATACTACGGCAGGTAATTCCTGGTGCCTTTGTAACTTCCGCTGTTACCGGTGCTTCCTAGAGCTTTCTGACTGAGTGCTTCAGGAGGTACGCAGAAGCTGTCCAGGAACTCAGCATCTGCATGGCCTTAGCTCCTGTGGAAGAGGCAGAAGCTCTGGAGCGTTTTGTTGAGAAGCTGCATCTGTTGCGGCTCGAATCATCATGGAAATCTCTAGAGCAGCTGGCTCGCTAACATCCCCTCCTTGAAGGATATATCTGCGGAGTTTCTTATCAAACATGTTAACGCAGCCCTGCAGATATGATCAAAGTTTTTGACATTCCAAATGCTACGTTTTCTTTTTTTTACTTTTCCGGTTACATATATGAGTTATAGAGCATCAGGAAGCTAGATGGAGAGTGGCTTATGGCTAAATGGTATTTCGCAGTCTATGAACCTTCCAGCTTTTAATAATGGAGAGATTTATCAA